>NW_026536237.1:0-182912 GCF_028551555.1 Melozone crissalis | reverse complement strand
ACTCGGCAGACCTCCGTGCAGCCTCTAGAACACGATGGGAGATGTTTTCTGTGCTGGCAGAGTTTCTGCTTGCCAGACAGAGTGGAAAAGCTTTTTGCTAAGATGTAGACGAGAAGAGAGGCTAAAGACGAAGGTACGGTGCTCTGCAAAGCTAAGCACCGCTCCCGGACCTCTTTCGGCAGAAGGCGCACACCGCAGAGCACTGTGAGCGGCAGAATCGTCTTTGCGCGAAGAAGCAGCTTCTTCGTCTCCGGGAGCCGGAGAGAGCGGCAACTTCGCAAAGGTGATGAAACAAGCTGTACAACACTGCGATTGTGTGCGCAGCTTGCCAACTGAGAGAAAACAGTACCTGAGCACTCTCCTGCCTTTTCTATTCACATGAACATTGGATTGCAAGCTGTTTTGGACAACTTTCTTTCTCTTCTTGCAAAACACTCGGCAGACCTCCGTGCAGCCTCTAGAACACGATGGGAGATGTTTTCTGTGCTGGCAGAGTTTCTCCTTGCCAGACAGAGTGGAAAAGCTTTTTGCTAAGATGTAGACGAGAAGAGAGGCTAAAGACGAAGGTACGGTGCTCTGCAGAGCTAAGCACCGCTCCCGGACCTCTTTCGGCAGAAGGCGCACACCGCAGAGCACTGTGAGCGGCAGAATCGTCTTTGCGCGAAGAAGCAGCTTCTTCGTCTCCGGGAGCCGGAGAGAGCGGCAACTTCGCAAAGGTGATGAAACAAGCTGTACAACACTGCGATTGTGTGCGCAGCTTGCCAACTGAGAGAAAACAGTACCTGAGCACTCTCCTGCCTTTTCTATTCACATGAACATTGGATTGCAAGCTGTTTTGGACAACTTTCTTTCTCTTCTTGCAAAACACTCGGCAGACCTCCGTGCAGCCTCTAGAACACGATGGGAGATGTTTTCTGTGGTGGCACAGTTTCTCCTTGCCAGACAGAGTGGAAAAGCTTTTTGCTAAGATGTAGACGAGAAGAGAGGCTAAAGACGAAGGTACGGTGCTCTGCAGAGCTAAGCACCGCTCCCGGACCTCTTTCGGCAGAAGGCGCACACCGCAGAGCACTGTGAGCGGCAGAATCGTCTTTGCGCGAAGAAGCAGCTTCTTCGTCTCCGGGAGCCGGAGAGAGCGGCAACTTCGCAAAGGTGATGAAACAAGCTGTACAACACTGCGATTGTGTGCGCAGCTTGCCAACTGAGAGAAAACAGTACCTGAGCACTCTCCTGCCTTTTCTATTCACATGAACATTGGATTGCAAGCTGTTTTGGACAACTTTCTTTCTCTTCTTGCAAAACACTCGGCAGACCTCCGTGCAGCCTCTAGAACACGATGGGAGATGTTTTCTGTGCTGGCACAGTTTCTCCTTGCCAGACAGAGTGGAAAAGCTTTTTGCTAAGATGTAGACGAGAAGAGAGGCTAAAGACGAAGGTACGGTGCTCTGCAGAGCTAAGCACCGCTCCCGGACCTCTTTCGGCAGAAGGCGCACACCGCAGAGCACTGTGAGCGGCAGAATCGTCTTTGCGCGAAGAAGCAGCTTCTTCGTCTCCGGGAGCCGGAGAGAGCGGCAACTTCGCAAAGGTGATGAAACAAGCTGTACAACACTGCGATTGTGTGCGCAGCTTGCCAACTGAGAGAAAACAGTACCTGAGCACTCTCCTGCCTTTTCTATTCACATGAACATTGGATTGCAAGCTGTTTTGGACAACTTTCTTTCTCTTCTTGCAAAACACTCGGCAGACCTCCGTTCAGCCTCTAGAACACGATGAAAGATGTTTTCTGTTCTGGCAGAGTTTCTCCTTGCCAGACAGAGTGGAAAAGCTTTTTGCTAAGATGTAGACGAGAAGAGAGGCTAAAGACGAAGGTACGGTGCTCTGCAGAGCTAAGCACCGCTCCCGGACCTCTTTCGGCAGAAGGCACACACCGCAGAGCACTGTGAGCGGCAGAATCGTCTTTGCGCGAAGAAGCAGCTTCTTCGTCTCCGGGAGCCGGAGAGAGCGGCAACTTCGCAAAGGTGATGAAACAAGCTGTACAACACTGCCATTGTGTGCGCAGTTTGAAAACTGAGAGAAAACAGTACCTGAGCACTCTCCTGCCTTTTCTATTCACATGAACATTGGATTGCAAGCTGTTTTGGACAACATTCTTTCTCTTCTTGCAAAACACTCGGCAGACCTCCGTGCAGCTTCCAGAACCCGATGGGAGATGTTTTCTGTGCTGGCACAGTTTCTCCTTGCCAGACAGAGTGGAAAAGCTTTTTGCTAAGATGTAGACGAGAAGAGAGGCTAAAGACGAAGGTACGGTGCTCTGCAGAGCTAAGCACCGCTCTTGGGCTTCTTTCGGCAGAAGGCGCACACCGCAGAGCATTGTGAGCGGCAGAATCGTCTTTGCGCGAAGAAGCAGCTTCTTCGTCTCCGGGAGCCGGAGAGAGCGGCAACTTCGCAAAGGTGATGAAACAAGCTGTACAACACTGCGATTGTGTGCGCAGTTTGAAAACTGAGAGAAAACAGTACCTGAGCACTCTCCTGCCTTTTCTATTCACATGAACATTGGATTGCAAGCTGTTTTGGACAACATTCTTTCTCTTCTTGCAAAACACTCGGCAGACCTCCGTGCAGCTTCCAGAACCCGATGGGAGATGTTTTCTGTCCTGGCACAGTTTCTCCTTGCCAGACAGAGTGGAAAAGCTTTTTGCTAAGATGTAGACGAGAAGAGAGGCTAAAGACGAAGGTACGGTGCTCTGCAGAGCTAAGCACCGCTCCCGGACCTCTTTCGGCAGAAGGCGCACACCGCAGAGCACTGTGAGCGGCAGAATCGTCTTTGCGCGAAGAAGCAGCTTCTTCGTCTCCGGGAGCCGGAGAGAGCGGCAACTTCGCAAAGGTGATGAAACAAGCTGTACAACACTGCGATTGTGTGCGCAGCTTGCCAACTGAGAGAAAACAGTACCTGAGCACTGTCCTGCGTTTTCTATTCACATGAACATTGGATTGCAAGCTGTTTTGGACAACTTTCTTTCTCTTCTTGCAAAACACTCGGCAGACCTCCGTGCAGCCTCTAGAACACGATGGGAGATGTTTTCTGTGCTGGCACAGTTTCTCCTTGCCAGACAGAGTGGAAAAGCTTTTTGCTAAGATGTAGACGAGAAGAGAGGCTAAAGACGAAGGTACGGTGCTCTGCAGAGCTAAGCACCGCTCCCGGACCTCTTTCGGCAGAAGGCGCACACCGCAGAGCACTGTGAGCGGCAGAATCGTCTTTGCGCGAAGAAGCAGCTTCTTCGTCTCCGGGAGCCGGAGAGAGCGGCAACTTCGCAAAGGTGATGAAACAAGCTGTACAACACTGCCATTGTGTGCGCAGCTTGAAAACTGAGAGAAAACAGTACCTGAGCACTCTCCTGCCTTTTCTATTCACATGAACATTGGATTGCAAGCTGTTTTGGACAACTTTCTTTCTCTTCTTGCAAAACACTCGGCAGACCTCCGTGCAGCCTCTAGAACACGATGGGAGATGTTTTCTGTGCTGGCAGAGTTTCTCCTTGCCAGACAGAGTGGAAAAGCTTTTTGCTAAGATGTAGACGAGAAGAGAGGCTAAAGACGAAGGTACGGTGCTCTGCAGAGCTAAGCACCGCTCCCGGACCTCTTTCGGCAGAAGGCGCACACCGCAGAGCACTGTGAGCGGCAGAATCGTCTTTGCGCGAAGAAGCAGCTTCTTCGTCTCCGGGAGCCGGAGAGAGCGGCAACTTCGCAAAGGTGATGAAACAAGCTGTACAACACTGCGATTGTGTGCGCAGTTTGAAAACTGAGAGAAAACAGTACCTGAGCACTCTCCTGCCTTTTCTATTCACATGAACATTGGATTGCAAGCTGTTTTGGACAACTTTCTTTCTCTTCTTGCAAAACACTCGGCAGACCTCCGTGCAGCTTCTAGAACACGATGGGAGATGTTTTCTGTTCTGGCAGAGTTTCTCCTTGCCAGACAGAGTGGAAAAGCTTTTTGCTAAGATGTAGACGAGAAGAGAGGCTAAAGACGAAGGTACGGTGCTCTGCAGAGCTAAGCACCGCTCCCGGACCTCTTTCGGCAGAAGGCGCACACCGCAGAGCACTGTGAGCGGCAGAATCGTCTTTGCGCGAAGAAGCAGCTTCTTCGTCTCCGGGAGCCGGAGAGAGCGGCAACTTCGCAAAGGTGATGAAACAAGCTGTACAACACTGCCATTGTGTGCGCAGCTTGCCAACTGAGAGAAAACAGTACCTGAGCACTCTCCTGCCTTTTCTATTCACATGAACATTGGATTGCAAGCTGTTTTGGACAACTTTCTTTCTCTTCTTGCAAAACACTCGGCAGACCTCCGTGCAGCTTCTAGAACACGATGGGAGATGTTTTCTGTGCTGGCAGAGTTTCTCCTTGCCAGACAGAGTGGAAAAGCTTTTTGCTAAGATGTAGACGAGAAGAGAGGCTAAAGACGAAGGTACGGTGCTCTGCAGAGCTAAGCACCGCTCCCGGACCTCTTTCGGCAGAAGGCGCACACCGCAGAGCACTGTGAGCGGCAGAATCGTCTTTGCGCGAAGAAGCAGCTTCTTCGTCTCCGGGAGCCGGAGAGAGCGGCAACTTCGCAAAGGTGATGAAACAAGCTGTACAACACTGCGATTGTGTGCGCAGCTTGCCAACTGAGAGAAAACAGTACCTGAGCACTGTCCTGCGTTTTCTATTCACATGAACATTGGATTGCAAGCTGTTTTGGACAACTTTCTTTCTCTTCTTGCAAAACACTCGGCAGACCTCCGTGCAGCCTCTAGAACACGATGGGAGATGTTTTCTGTGCTGGCACAGTTTCTCCTTGCCAGACAGAGTGGAAAAGCTTTTTGCTAAGATGTAGACGAGAAGAGAGGCTAAAGACGAAGGTACGGTGCTCTGCAGAGCTAAGCACCGCTCCCGGACCTCTTTCGGCAGAAGGCGCACACCGCAGAGCACTGTGAGCGGCAGAATCGTCTTTGCGCGAAGAAGCAGCTTCTTCGTCTCCGGGAGCCGGAGAGAGCGGCAACTTCGCAAAGGTGATGAAACAAGCTGTACAACACTGCGATTGTGTGCGCAGCTTGCCAACTGAGAGAAAACAGTACCTGAGCACTCTCCTGCCTTTTCTATTCACATGAACATTGGATTGCAAGCTGTTTTGGACAACTTTCTTTCTCTTCTTGCAAAACACTCGGCAGACCTCCGTGCAGCCTCTAGAACACGATGAAAGATGTTTTCTGTTCTGGCAGAGTTTCTCCTTGCCAGACAGAGTGGAAAAGCTTTTTGCTAAGATGTAGACGAGAAGAGAGGCTAAGACGAAGGTACGGTGCTCTGCAGAGCTAAGCCCGCTCCCGGACCTCTTTCGGCAGAAGGCGCACACCGCAGAGCACTGTGACGGGCAGAATCGTCTTTGCGCGAAGAAGCAGCTTCTTCGTCTCCGGGAGCCGGAGAGAGCGGCAACTTCGCAAAGGTGATGAAACAAGCTGTACAACACTGCGATTGTGTGCGCAGTTTGAAAACTGAGAGAAAACAGTACCTGAGCACTCTCCTGCCTTTTCTATTCACATGAACATTGGATTGCAAGCTGTTTTGGACAACATTCTTTCTCTTCTTGCAAAACACTCGGCAGACCTCCGTGCAGCTTCCAGAACCCAATGGGAGATGTTTTCTGTGCTGGCAGAGTTTCTGCTTGCCAGACAGAGTGGAAAAGCTTTTTGCTAAGATGTAGACGAGAAGAGAGGCTAAAGACGAAGGTACGGTGCTCTGCAGAGCTAAGCACCGCTCCCGGACCTCTTTCGGCAGAAGGCGCACACCGCAGAGCACTGTGAGCGGCAGAATCGTCTTTGCGCGAAGAAGCAGCTTCTTCGTCTCCGGGAGCCGGAGAGAGCGGCAACTTCGCAAAGGTGATGAAACAAGCTGTACAACACTGCGATTGTGTGCGCAGCTTGCCAACTGAGAGAAAACAGTACCTGAGCACTCTCCTGCCTTTTCTATTCACATGAACATTGGATTGCAAGCTGTTTTGGACAACTTTCTTTCTCTTCTTGCAAAACACTCGGCAGACCTCCGTGCAGCCTCTAGAACACGATGGGAGATGTTTTCTGTGCTGGCAGAGTTTCTCCTTGCCAGACAGAGTGGAAAAGCTTTTTGCTAAGATGTAGACGAGAAGAGAGGCTAAAGACGAAGGTACGGTGCTCTGCAGAGCTAAGCACCGCTCCCGGACCACTTTCGGCAGAAGCCGCACACCGCAGAGCACTGTGAGCGGCAGAATCGTCTTTGCGCGAGGAAGCAGCTTCTTCGTCTCCGGGAGCCGGAGAGAGCGGCAACTTCGCAAAGGTGATGAAACAAGCTGTACAACACTGCGATTGTGTGCGCAGCTTGCCAACTGAGAGAAAACAGTACCTGAGCACTCTCCTGCCTTTTCTATTCACATGAACATTCGATTGCAAGCTGTTTTGGACAACTTTCTTTCTCTTCTTGCAAAACACTCGGCAGACCTCCGTGCAGCCTCTAGAACACGATGGGAGATGTTTTCTGTGCTGGCACAGTTTCTCCTTGCCAGACAGAGTGGAAAAGCTTTTTGCTAAGATGTAGACGAGAAGAGAGGCTAAAGACGAAGGTACGGTGCTCTGCAGAGCTAAGCACCGCTCTTGGGCTTCTTTCGGCAGAAGGCGCACACCGCAGAGCATTGTGAGCGGCAGAATCGTCTTTGCGCGAAGAAGCAGCTTCTTCGTCTCCGGGAGCCGGAGAGAGCGGCAACTTCGCAAAGGTGATGAAACAAGCTGTACAACACTGCCATTGTGTGCGCAGCTTGCCAACTGAGAGAAAACAGTACCTGAGCACTCTCCTGCCTTTTCTATTCACATGAACATTGGATTGCAAGCTGTTTTGGACAACTTTCTTTCTCTTCTTGCAAAACACTCGGCAGACCTCCGTGCAGCCTCTAGAACACGATGGGAGATGTTTTCTGTGCTGGCAGAGTTTCTGCTTGCCAGACAGAGTGGAAAAGCTTTTTGCTAAGATGTAGACGAGAAGAGAGGCTAAAGACGAAGGTACGGTGCTCTGCAGAGCTAAGCACCGCTCCCGGACCTCTTTCGGCAGAAGGCGCACACCGCAGAGCACTGTGAGCGGCAGAATCGTCTTTGCGCGAAGAAGCAGCTTCTTCGTCTCCGGGAGCCGGAGAGAGCGGCAACTTCGCAAAGGTGATGAAACAAGCTGTACAACACTGCGATTGTGTGCGCAGTTTGAAAACTGAGAGAAAACAGTACCTGAGCACTCTCCTGCCTTTTCTATTCACATGAACATTGGATTGCAAGCTGTTTTGGACAACATTCTTTCTCTTCATGCAAAACACTCGGCAGACCTCCGTGCAGCTTCCAGAACCCGATGGGAGATGTTTTCTGTGCTGGCACAGTTTCTCCTTGCCAGACAGAGTGGAAAAGCTTTTTGCTAAGATGTAGACGAGAAGAGAGGCTAAAGACGAAGGTACGGTGCTCTGCAGAGCTAAGCACCGCTCCCGGACCTCTTTCGGCAGAAGGCACACACCGCAGAGCACTGTGAGCGGCAGAATCGTCTTTGCGCGAAGAAGCAGCTTCTTCGTCTCCGGGAGCCGGAGAGAGCGGCAACTTCGCAAAGGTGATGAAACAAGCTGTACAACACTGCGATTGTGTGCGCAGCTTGCCAACTGAGAGAAAACAGTACCTGAGCACTCTCCTGCCTTTTCTATTCACATGAACATTGGATTGCAAGCTGTTTTGGACAACTTTCTTTCTCTTCTTGCAAAACACTCGGCAGACCTCCGTGCAGCCTCTAGAACACGATGGGAGATGTTTTCTGTGCTGGCAGAGTTTCTGCTTGCCAGACAGAGTGGAAAAGCTTTTTGCTAAGATGTAGACGAGAAGAGAGGCTAAAGACGAAGGTACGGTGCTCTGCAGAGCTAAGCACCGCTCCCGGACCTCTTTCGGCAGAAGGCGCACACCGCAGAGCACTGTGAGCGGCAGAATCGTCTTTGCGCGAAGAAGCAGCTTCTTCGTCTCCGGGAGCCGGAGAGAGCGGCAACTTCGCAAAGGTGATGAAACAAGCTGTACAACACTGCCATTGTGTGCGCAGCTTGAAAACTGAGAGAAAACAGTACCTGACCACTCTCCTGCCTTTTCTATTCACATGAATATTCGATTGCAAGCTGTTTTGGACAACTTTCTTTCTCTTCTTGCAAAACACTCGGCAGACCTCCGTGCAGCCTCTAGAACACGATGGGAGATGTTTTCTGTGCTGGCAGAGTTTCTGCTTGCCAGACAGAGTGGAAAAGCTTTTTGCTAAGATGTAGACGAGAAGAGAGGCTAAAGACGAAGGTACGGTGCTCTGCAGAGCTAAGCACCGCTCCCGGACCTCTTTCGGCAGAAGGCGCACACCGCAGAGCACTGTGAGCGGCAGAATCGTCTTTGCGCGAAGAAGCAGCTTCTTCGTCTCCGGGAGCCGGAGAGAGCGGCAACTTCGCAAAGGTGATGAAACAAGCTGTACAACACTGCGATTGTGTGCGCAGTTTGAAAATTGAGAGAAAACAGTACCTGAGCACTCTCCTGCCTTTTCTATTCACATGAACATTGGATTGCAAGCTGTTTTGGACAACATTCTTTCTCTTCTTGCAAAACTCTCGGCAGACCTACGTGCGGCTTCCAGAACCCGATGGGAGATGTTTTCTGTGCTGGCACAGTTTCTTCTTGCCAGACAGAGTGGAAAAGCTTTTTGCTAAGATGTAGACGAGAAGAGAGGCTAAAGACGAAGGTACGGTGCTCTGCAGAGCTAAGCACCGCTCCCGGACCTCTTTCGGCAGAACTCGCACACCGCAGAGCACTGTGAGCGGCAGAATCGTCTTTGCGCGAAGAAGCAGCTTCTTCGTCTCCGGGAGCCGGAGAGAGCGGCAACTTCGCAAAGGTGATGAAACAAGCTGTACAACACTGCGATTGTGTGCGCAGCTTGCCAACTGAGAGAAAACAGTACCTGACCACTCTCCTGCCTTTTCTATTCACATGAACATTGGATTGCAAGCTGTTTTGGACAACTTTCTTTCTCTTCTTGCAAAACACTCGGCAGACCTCCGTGCAGCCTCTAGAACACGATGGGAGATGTTTTCTGTGCTGGCAGAGTTTCTCCTTGCCAGACAGAGTGGAAAAGCTTTTTGCTAAGATGTAGACGAGAAGAGAGGCTAAAGACGAAGGTACGGTGCTCTGCAGAGCTAAGCACCGCTCCCAGACCTCTTTCGGCAGAAGGCACACACCGCAGAGCATTGTGAGCGGCAGAATCGTCTTTGCGCGAAGAAGCAGCTTCTTCCTCTCCGGGAGCCGGAGAGAGCGGCAACTTCGCAAAGGTGATGAAACAAGCTGTACGACACTGCGATTGTGTGCGCAGCTTGCCAACTGAGAGAAAACAGTACCTGAGCACTCTCCTGCCTTTTCTATTCACATGAACATTCGATTGCAAGCTGTTTTGGACAACTTTCTTTCTCTTCTTGCAAAACACTCGGCAGACCTCCGTGCAGCTTCTAGAACACGATGGGAGATGTTTTCTGTTCTGGCAGAGTTTCTCCTTGCCAGACAGAGTGGAAAAGCTTTTTGCTAAGATGTAGACGAGAAGAGAGGCTAAAGACGAAGGTACGGTGCTCTGCAGAGCTAAGCACCGCTCCCGGACCTCTTTCGGCAGAAGCCGCACACCGCAGAGCACTGTGAGCGGCAGAATCGTCTTTGCGCGAAGAAGCAGCTTCTTCGTCTCCGGGAGCCGGAGAGAGCGGCAACTTCGCAAAGGTGATGAAACAAGCTGTACAACACTGCCATTGTGTGCGCAGCTTGAAAACTGAGAGAAAACAGTACCTGAGCACTCTCCTGCCTTTTCTATACACATGAATATTCGATTGCAAGCTGTTTTGGACAACTTTCTTTCTCTTCTTGCAAAACACTCGGCAGACCTCCGTGCAGCCTCTAGAACACGATGGGAGATGTTTTCTGTGCTGGCAGAGTTTCTCCTTGCCAGACAGAGTGGAAAAGCTTTTTGCTAAGATGTAGACGAGAAGAGAGGCTAAAGACGAAGGTACGGTGCTCTGCAGAGCTAAGCACCGCTCCCGGACCTCTTTCGGCAGAAGGCGCACACCGCAGAGCACTGTGAGCGGCAGAATCGTCTTTGCGCGAAGAAGCAGCTTCTTCGTCTCCGGGAGCCGGAGAGAGCGGCAACTTCGCAAAGGTGATGAAACAAGCTGTACAACACTGCGATTGTGTGCGCAGTTTGAAAATTGAGAGAAAACAGTACCTGAGCACTCTCCTGCCTTTTCTATTCACATGAACATTGGATTGCAAGCTGTTTTGGACAACATTCTTTCTCTTCTTGCAAAACTCTCGGCAGACCTACGTGCGGCTTCCAGAACCCGATGGGAGATGTTTTCTGTGCTGGCACAGTTTCTTCTTGCCAGACAGAGTGGAAAAGCTTTTTGCTAAGATGTAGACGAGAAGAGAGGCTAAAGACGAAGGTACGGTGCTCTGCAGAGCTAAGCACCGCTCCCGGACCTCTTTCGGCAGAAGGCGCACACCGCAGAGCACTGTGAGCGGCAGAATCGTCTTTGCGCGAAGAAGCAGCTTCTTCGTCTCCGGGAGCCGGAGAGAGCGGCAACTTCGCAAAGGTGATGAAACAAGCTGTACAACACTGCGATTGTGTGCGGAGCTTGAAAACTGAAAGAAAACAGTACCTGAGCACTCTCCTGCCTTTTCTATTCACATGAACATTCGATTGCAAGCTGTTTTGGACAACTTTCTTTCTCTTCTTGCAAAACACTCGGCAGACCTCCGTGCAGCCTCTAGAACACGATGGGAGATGTTTTCTGTGCTGGCAGAGTTTCTCCTTGCCAGACAGAGTGGAAAAGCTTTTTGCTAAGATGTAGACGAGAAGAGAGGCTAAAGACGAAGGTACGGTGCTCTGCAGAGCTAAGCACCGCTCCCGGACCTCTTTCGGCAGAAGGCGCACACCGCAGAGCACTGTGAGCGGCAGAATCGTCTTTGCGCGAAGAAGCAGCTTCTTCGTCTCCGGGAGCCGGAGAGAGCGGCAACTTCGCAAAGGTGATGAAACAAGCTGTACAACACTGCCATTGTGTGCGCAGCTTGAAAACTGAAAGAAAACAGTACCTGAGCACTCTCCTGCCTTTTCTATTCACATGAACATTGGATTGCAAGCTGTTTTGGACAACTTTCTTTCTCTTCTTGCAAAACACTCGGCAGACCTCCGTGCAGCCTCTAGAACACGATGGGAGATGTTTTCTGTGCTGGCAGAGTTTCTCCTTGCCAGACAGAGTGGAAAAGCTTTTTGCTAAGATGTAGACGAGAAGAGAGGCTAAAGACGAAGGTACGGTGCTCTGCAGAGCTAAGCACCGCTCCCGGTTCTCTTTCGGCAGAAGGCGCACACCGCAGAGCACTGTGAGTGGCAGAATCGTCTTTGCGCGAAGAAGCAGCTTCTTCGTCTCCGGGAGCCGGAGAGAGCGGCAACTTCGCAAAGGTGATGAAACAAGCTGTACAACACTGCGATTGTGTGCGCAGCTTGCCAACTTAGAGAAAACAGTACCTGACCACTCTCCTGCCTTTTCTATTCACATGAACATTGGATTGCAAGCTGTTTTGGACAACTTTCTTTCTCTTCTTGCAAAACACTCGTCAGACCTCCGTGCAGCCTCTAGAACACGATAGGATATGTTTTTTGTGCTGGCACAGTTTCTCCTTGCCAGACAGAGTGGAAAAGCTTTTTGCTAAGATGTAGACGAGAAGAGAGGCTAAAGACGAAGGTACGGTGCTCTGCAGAGCTAAGCACCGCTCTTGGGCTTCTTTCGGCAGAAGGCGCACACCGCAAAGCATTGTGAGCGGCAGAATCGTCTTTGCGCGAAGAAGCAGCTTCTTCGTCTCCGGGAGCCGGAGAGAGCGGCAACTTCGCAAAGGTGATGAAACAAGCTGTACAACACTGCGATTTTGTGCGCAGCTTGCCAACTGAGAGAAAACAGTACCTGAGCACTCTCCTGCCTTTTCTATTCACATGAACATTGGATTGCAAGCTGTTTTGGACAACTTTCTTTCTCTTCTTGCAAAACACTCGGCAGACCTCCGTGCAGCCTCTAGAACACGATGGGAGATGTTTTCTGTGCTGGCAGAGTTTCTCCTTGCCAGACAGAGTGGAAAAGCTTTTTGCTAAGATGTAGACGAGAAGAGAGGCTAAAGACGAAGGTACGGTGCTCTGCAGAGCTAAGCACCGCTCCCGGACCTCTTTCGGCAGAAGGCGCACACCGCAGAGCACTGTGAGCGGCAGAATCGTCTTTGCGCGAAGAAGCAGCTTCTTCGTCTCCGGGAGCCGGAGAGAGCGGCAACTTCGCAAAGGTGATGAAACAAGCTGTACAACACTGCCATTGTGTGCGCAGCTTGAAAACTGAAAGAAAACAGTACCTGAGCACTCTCCTGCCTTTTCTATTCACATGAACATTGGATTGCAAGCTGTTTTGGACAACTTTCTTTCTCTTCTTGCAAAACACTCGGCAGACCTCCGTGCAGCCTCTAGAACACGATGGGAGATGTTTTCTGTGCTGGCAGAGTTTCTCCTTGCCAGACAGAGTGGAAAAGCTTTTTGCTAAGATGTAGACGAGAAGAGAGGCTAAAGACGAAGGTACGGTGCTCTGCAGAGCTAAGCACCGCTCCCAGACCTCTTTCGGCAGAAGGCACACACCGCAGAGCATTGTGAGCGGCAGAATCGTCTTTGCGCGAAGAAGCAGCTTCTTCCTCTCCGGGAGCCGGAGAGAGCGGCAACTTCGCAAAGGTGATGAAACAAGCTGTACGACACTGCGATTGTGTGCGCAGCTTGCCAACTGAGAGAAAACAGTACCTGAGCACTCTCCTGCCTTTTCTATTCACATGAACATTGGATTGCAAGCTGTTTTGGACAACTTTCTTTCTCTTCTTGCAAAACACTCGGCAGACCTCCGTGCAGCTTCTAGAACACGATGGGAGATGTTTTCTGTTCTGGCAGAGTTTCTCCTTGCCAGACAGAGTGGAAAAGCTTTTTGCTAAGATGTAGACGAGAAGAGAGGCTAAAGACGAAGGTACGGTGCTCTGCAGAGCTAAGCACCGCTCCCGGACCTCTTTCGGCAGAAGCCGCACACCGCAGAGCACTGTGAGCGGCAGAATCGTCTTTGCGCGAAGAAGCAGCTTCTTCGTCTCCGGGAGCCGGAGAGAGCGGCAACTTCGCAAAGGTGATGAAACAAGCTGTACAACACTGCCATTGTGTGCGCAGCTTGAAAACTGAGAGAAAACAGTACCTGAGCACTCTCCTGCCTTTTCTATACACATGAATATTCGATTGCAAGCTGTTTTGGACAACTTTCTTTCTCTTCTTGCAAAACACTCGGCAGACCTCCGTGCAGCCTCTAGAACACGATGGGAGATGTTTTCTGTGCTGGCAGAGTTTCTCCTTGCCAGACAGAGTGGAAAAGCTTTTTGCTAAGATGTAGACGAGAAGAGAGGCTAAAGACGAAGGTACGGTGCTCTGCAGAGCTAAGCACCGCTCCCGGACCTCTTTCGGCAGAAGGCGCACACCGCAGAGCACTGTGAGCGGCAGAATCGTCTTTGCGCGAAGAAGCAGCTTCTTCGTCTCCGGGAGCCGGAGAGAGCGGCAACTTCGCAAAGGTGATGAAACAAGCTGTACAACACTGCGATTGTGTGCGCAGTTTGAAAATTGAGAGAAAACAGTACCTGAGCACTCTCCTGCCTTTTCTATTCACATGAACATTGGATTGCAAGCTGTTTTGGACAACATTCTTTCTCTTCTTGCAAAACTCTCGGCAGACCTACGTGCGGCTTCCAGAACCCGATGGGAGATGTTTTCTGTGCTGGCACAGTTTCTTCTTGCCAGACAGAGTGGAAAAGCTTTTTGCTAAGATGTAGACGAGAAGAGAGGCTAAAGACGAAGGTACGGTGCTCTGCAGAGCTAAGCACCGCTCCCGGACCTCTTTCGGCAGAAGGCGCACACCGCAGAGCACTGTGAGCGGCAGAATCGTCTTTGCGCGAAGAAGCAGCTTCTTCGTCTCCGGGAGCCGGAGAGAGCGGCAACTTCGCAAAGGTGATGAAACAAGCTGTACAACACTGCGATTGTGTGCGGAGCTTGAAAACTGAAAGAAAACAGTACCTGAGCACTCTCCTGCCTTTTCTATTCACATGAACATTCGATTGCAAGCTGTTTTGGACAACTTTCTTTCTCTTCTTGCAAAACACTCGGCAGACCTCCGTGCAGCCTCTAGAACACGATGGGAGATGTTTTCTGTGCTGGCAGAGTTTCTCCTTGCCAGACAGAGTGGAAAAGCTTTTTGCTAAGATGTAGACGAGAAGAGAGGCTAAAGACGAAGGTACGGTGCTCTGCAGAGCTAAGCACCGCTCCCGGACCTCTTTCGGCAGAAGGCGCACACCGCAGAGCACTGTGAGCGGCAGAATCGTCTTTGCGCGAAGAAGCAGCTTCTTCGTCTCCGGGAGCCGGAGAGAGCGGCAACTTCGCAAAGGTGATGAAACAAGCTGTACAACACTGCCATTGTGTGCGCAGCTTGAAAACTGAAAGAAAACAGTACCTGAGCACTCTCCTGCCTTTTCTATTCACATGAACATTGGATTGCAAGCTGTTTTGGACAACTTTCTTTCTCTTCTTGCAAAACACTCGGCAGACCTCCGTGCAGCCTCTAGAACACGATGGGAGATGTTTTCTGTGCTGGCAGAGTTTCTCCTTGCCAGACAGAGTGGAAAAGCTTTTTGCTAAGATGTAGACGAGAAGAGAGGCTAAAGACGAAGGTACGGTGCTCTGCAGAGCTAAGCACCGCTCCCGGTTCTCTTTCGGCAGAAGGCGCACACCGCAGAGCACTGTGAGTGGCAGAATCGTCTTTGCGCGAAGAAGCAGCTTCTTCGTCTCCGGGAGCCGGAGAGAGCGGCAACTTCGCAAAGGTGATGAAACAAGCTGTACAACACTGCGATTGTGTGCGCAGCTTGCCAACTTAGAGAAAACAGTACCTGACCACTCTCCTGCCTTTTCTATTCACATGAACATTGGATTGCAAGCTGTTTTGGACAACTTTCTTTCTCTTCTTGCAAAACACTCGGCAGACCTCCGTGCAGCCTCTAGAACACGATAGGATATGTTTTTTGTGCTGGCACAGTTTCTCCTTGCCAGACAGAGTGGAAAAGCTTTTTGCTAAGATGTAGACGAGAAGAGAGGCTAAAGACGAAGGTACGGTGCTCTGCAGAGCTAAGCACCGCTCTTGGGCTTCTTTCGGCAGAAGGCGCACACCGCAAAGCATTGTGAGCGGCAGAATCGTCTTTGCGCGAAGAAGCAGCTTCTTCGTCTCCGGGAGCCGGAGAGAGCGGCAACTTCGCAAAGGTGATGAAACAAGCTGTACAACACTGCGATTTTGTGCGCAGCTTGCCAACTGAGAGAAAACAGTACCTGAGCACTCTCCTGCCTTTTCTATTCACATGAACATTGGATTGCAAGCTGTTTTGGACAACTTTCTTTCTCTTCTTGCAAAACACTCGGCAGACCTCCGTGCAGCCTCTAGAACACGATGGGAGATGTTTTCTGTGCTGGCAGAGTTTCTCCTTGCCAGACAGAGTGGAAAAGCTTTTTGCTAAGATGTAGACGAGAAGAGAGGCTAAAGACGAAGGTACGGTGCTCTGCAGAGCTAAGCACCGCTCCCGGACCTCTTTCGGCAGAAGGCGCACACCGCAGAGCACTGTGAGCGGCAGAATCGTCTTTGCGCGAAGAAGCAGCTTCTTCGTCTCCGGGAGCCGGAGAGAGCGGCAACTTCGCAAAGGTGATGAAACAAGCTGTACAACACTGCCATTGTGTGCGCAGCTTGAAAACTGAAAGAAAACAGTACCTGAGCACTCTCCTGCCTTTTCTATTCACATGAACATTCGATTGCAAGCTGTTTTGGACAACTTTCTTTCTCTTCTTGCAAAACACTCGGCAGACCTCCGTGCAGCCTCTAGAACACGATGGGAGATGTTTTCTGTGCTGGCAGAGTTTCTCCTTGCCAGACAGAGTGGAAAAGCTTTTTGCTAAGATGTAGACGAGAAGAGAGGCTAAAGACGAAGGTACGGTGCTCTGCAGAGCTAAGCACCGCTCCCGGTTCTCTTTCGGCAGAAGGCGCACACCGCAGAGCACTGTGAGCGGCAGAATCGTCTTTGCGCGAAGAAGCAGCTTCTTCGTCTCCGGGAGCCGGAGAGAGCGGCAACTTCGCAAAGGTGATGAAACAAGCTGTACAACACTGCGATTGTGTGCGCAGCTTGCCAACTGAGAGAAAACAGTACCTGACCACTCTCCTGCCTTTTCTATTCACATGAACATTGGATTGCAAGCTGTTTTGGACAACTTTCTTTCTCTTCTTGCAAAACACTCGGCAGACATCCGTGCAGCTTCTAGAACACGATAGGATATGTTTTTTGTGCTGGCACAGTTTCTCCTTGCCAGACAGAGTGGAAAAGCTTTTTGCTAAGATGTAGACGAGAAGAGAGGCTAAAGACGAAGGTACGGTGCTCTGCAGAGCTAAGCACCGCTCCCGGACCTCTTTCGGCAGAACTCGCACACCGCAGAGCACTGTGAGCGGCAGAATCGTCTTTGCGCGAAGAAGCAGCTTCTTCGTCTCCGGGAGCCGGAGAGAGCGGCAACTTCGCAAAGGTGATGAAACAAGCTGTACAACACTGCGATTGTGTGCGCAGCTTGCCAACTGAGAGAAAACAGTACCTGAGCACTCTCCTGCCTTTTCTATTCACATGAACATTGGATTGCAAGCTGTTTTGGACAACTTTCTTTCTCTTCTTGCAAAACACTCGGCAGACCTCCGTGCAGCCTCTAGAACACGATGGGAGATGTTTTCTGTGCTGGCAGAGTTTCTCCTTGCCAGACAGAGTGGAAAAGCTTTTTGCTAAGATGTAGACGAGAAGAGAGGCTAAAGACGAAGGTACGGTGCTCTGCAGAGCTAAGCACCGCTCCCAGACCTCTTTCGGCAGAAGGCACACACCGCAGAGCACTGTGAGCGGCAGAATCGTCTTTGCGCGAAGAAGCAGCTTCTTCGTCTCCGGGAGCCGGAGAGAGCGGCAACTTGGCAAAGGTGATGAAACAAGCTGTACAACACTGCGATTGTGTGCGCAGCTTGCCAACTGAGAGAAAACAGTACCTGAGCACTCTCCTGCCTTTTCTATTCACATGAACATTGGATTGCAAGCTGTTTTGAACAACTTTCTTTCTCTTCTTGCAAAACACTCGGCAGACCTCCGTGCAGCCTCTAGAACACTTTGGGAGATGTTTTCTGTGCTGGCAGAGTTTCTCCTTGCCAGACAGAGTGGAAAAGCTTTTTGCTAAGATGTAGACGAGAAGAGAGGCTAAAGACGAAGGTACGGT
Source organism: Melozone crissalis (assembly GCF_028551555.1). Classification (NCBI taxonomy): domain Eukaryota; kingdom Metazoa; phylum Chordata; class Aves; order Passeriformes; family Passerellidae; genus Melozone; species Melozone crissalis. The sequence goes on along the minus strand of NW_026536237.1, from coordinate 165,454 downwards.
GCTCTGCAGAGCTAAGCACCGCTCCCGGACCTCTTTGGCCAGAAGGCGCACACCGCAGAGCACTGTGAGCGGCAGAATCGTCTTTGCGCGAAGAAGCAGCTTCTTCGTCTCCGGGAGCCGGAGAGAGCGGCAACTTCGCAAAGGTGATGAAACAAGCTGTACAACACTGCGATTGTGTGCGCAGCTTGCCAACTGAGAGAAAACAGTACCTGAGCACTCTCCTGCCTTTTCTATTCACATGAACATTGGATTGCAAGCTGTTTTGGACAACTTTCTTTCTCTTCTTGCAAAACACTCGGCAGACCTCCGTGCAGCTTCTAGAACACGATGGGAGATGTTTTCTGTGCTGGCACAGTTTCTCCTTGCCAGACAGAGTGGAAAAGCTTTTTGCTAAGATGTAGACGAGAAGAGAGGCTAAAGACGAAGGTACGGTGCTCTGCAGAGCTAAGCACCGCTCCCGGACCTCTTTCGGCAGAAGGCGCACACCGCAGAGCACTGTGAGCGGCAGAATCGTCTTTGCGCGAAGAAGCAGCTTCTTCGTCTCCGGGAGCCGGAGAGAGCGGCAACTTGGCAAAGGTGATGAAACAAGCTGTACAACACTGCGATTGTGTGCGCAGCTTGAAAACTGAGAGAAAACAGTACCTGACCACTCTCCTGCCTTTTCTATTCACATGAACATTGGATTGCAAGCTGTTTTGGACAACTTTCATTCTCTTCTTGCAAAACACTCGGCAGACCTCCGTGCAGCCTCTAGAACACGATGGGAGATGTTTTCTGTGCTGGCAGAGTTTCTGCTTGCCAGACAGAGTGGGAAAGCTTTTTGCTAAGATGTAGACGAGAAGAGAGGCTAAAGACGAAGGTACGGTGCTCTGCAGAGCTAAGCACCGCTCCCGGACCTCTTTCGGCAGAAGGCGCACACCGCAGAGCACTGTGAGCGGCAGAATCGTCTTTGCGCGAAGAAGCAGCTTCTTCGTCTCCGGGAGCCGGAGAGAGCGGCAACTTCGCAAAGGTGATGAAACAAGCTGTACAACACTGCGATTGTGTGCGCAGCTTGCCAACTGAGAGAAAACAGTACCTGAGCACTCTCCTGCCTTTTCTATTCACATGAACATTGGATTGCAAGCTGTTTTGGACAACTTTCTTTCTCTTCTTGCAAAACACTCGGCAGACCTCCGTGCAGCCTCTAGAACACGATGGGAGATGTTTTCTGTTCTGGCAGAGTTTCTCCTTGCCAGACAGAGTGGAAAAGCTTTTTGCTAAGATGTAGACGAGAAGAGAGGCTAAAGACGAAGGTACGGTGCTCTGCAGAGCTAAGCACCGCTCCCGGACCTCTTTCGGCAGAAGGCGCACACCGCAGAGCACTGTGAGCGGCAGAATCGTCTTTGCGCGAAGAAGCAGCTGCTTCGTCTCCGGGAGCCGGAGAGAGCGGCAACTTCGCAAAGGTGATGAAACAAGCTGTACAACACTGCGATTGTGTGCGCAGCTTGCCAACTGAGAGAAAACAGTACCTGAGCACTGTCCTGCGTTTTCTATTCACATGAACATTGGATTGCAAGCTGTTTTGGACAACTTTCTTTCTCTTCTTGCAAAACACTCGGCAGACCTCCGTGCAGCCTCTAGAACACGATGGGAGATGTTTTCTGTGCTGGCACAGTTTCTCCTTGCCAGACAGAGTGGAAAAGCTTTTTGCTAAGATGTAGACGAGAAGAGAGGCTAAAGACGAAGGTACGGTGCTCTGCAGAGCTAAGCACCGCTCCCGGACCTCTTTCGGCAGAAGGCGCACACCGCAGAGCACTGTGAGCGGCAGAATCGTCTTTGCGCGAAGAAGCAGCTTCTTCGTCTCCGGGAGCCGGAGAGAGCGGCAACTTCGCAAAGGTGATGAAACAAGCTGTACAACACTGCCATTGTGTGCGCAGCTTGAAAACTGAGAGAAAACAGTACCTGAGCACTCTCCTGCCTTTTCTATTCACATGAACATTGGATTGCAAGCTGTTTTGGACAACTTTCTTTCTCTTCTTGCAAAACACTCGGCAGACCTCCGTGCAGCCTCTAGAACACGATGGGAGATGTTTTCTGTGCTGGCAGAGTTTCTCCTTGCCAGACAGAGTGGAAAAGCTTTTTGCTAAGATGTAGACGAGAAGAGAGGCTAAAGACGAAGGTACGGTGCTCTGCAGAGCTAAGCACCGCTCCCGGACCTCTTTCGGCAGAAGGCGCACACCGCAGAGCACTGTGAGCGGCAGAATCGTCTTTGCGCGAAGAAGCAGCTTCTTCGTCTCCGGGAGCCGGAGAGAGCGGCAACTTCGCAAAGGTGATGAAACAAGCTGTACAACACTGCGATTGTGTGCGCAGTTTGAAAACTGAGAGAAAACAGTACCTGAGCACTCTCCTGCCTTTTCTATTCACATGAACATTGGATTGCAAGCTGTTTTGGACAACTTTCTTTCTCTTCTTGCAAAACACTCGGCAGACCTCCGTGCAGCTTCTAGAACACGATGGGAGATGTTTTCTGTTCTGGCAGAGTTTCTCCTTGCCAGACAGAGTGGAAAAGCTTTTTGCTAAGATGTAGACGAGAAGAGAGGCTAAAGACGAAGGTACGGTGCTCTGCAGAGCTAAGCACCGCTCCCGGACCTCTTTCGGCAGAAGGCGCACACCGCAGAGCACTGTGAGCGGCAGAATCGTCTTTGCGCGAAGAAGCAGCTTCTTCGTCTCCGGGAGCCGGAGAGAGCGGCAACTTCGCAAAGGTGATGAAACAAGCTGTACAACACTGCCATTGTGTGCGCAGCTTGCCAACTGAGAGAAAACAGTACCTGAGCACTCTCCTGCCTTTTCTATTCACATGAACATTGGATTGCAAGCTGTTTTGGACAACTTTCTTTCTCTTCTTGCAAAACACTCGGCAGACCTCCGTGCAGCTTCTAGAACACGATGGGAGATGTTTTCTGTGCTGGCAGAGTTTCTCCTTGCCAGACAGAGTGGAAAAGCTTTTTGCTAAGATGTAGACGAGAAGAGAGGCTAAAGACGAAGGTACGGTGCTCTGCAGAGCTAAGCACCGCTCCCGGACCTCTTTCGGCAGAAGGCGCACACCGCAGAGCACTGTGAGCGGCAGAATCGTCTTTGCGCGAAGAAGCAGCTTCTTCGTCTCCGGGAGCCGGAGAGAGCGGCAACTTCGCAAAGGTGATGAAACAAGCTGTACAACACTGCGATTGTGTGCGCAGCTTGCCAACTGAGAGAAAACAGTACCTGAGCACTGTCCTGCGTTTTCTATTCACATGAACATTGGATTGCAAGCTGTTTTGGACAACTTTCTTTCTCTTCTTGCAAAACACTCGGCAGACCTCCGTGCAGCCTCTAGAACACGATGGGAGATGTTTTCTGTGCTGGCACAGTTTCTCCTTGCCAGACAGAGTGGAAAAGCTTTTTGCTAAGATGTAGACGAGAAGAGAGGCTAAAGACGAAGGTACGGTGCTCTGCAGAGCTAAGCACCGCTCCCGGACCTCTTTCGGCAGAAGGCGCACACCGCAGAGCACTGTGAGCGGCAGAATCGTCTTTGCGCGAAGAAGCAGCTTCTTCGTCTCCGGGAGCCGGAGAGAGCGGCAACTTCGCAAAGGTGATGAAACAAGCTGTACAACACTGCGATTGTGTGCGCAGCTTGCCAACTGAGAGAAAACAGTACCTGAGCACTCTCCTGCCTTTTCTATTCACATGAACATTGGATTGCAAGCTGTTTTGGACAACTTTCTTTCTCTTCTTGCAAAACACTCGGCAGACCTCCGTGCAGCCTCTAGAACACGATGAAAGATGTTTTCTGTTCTGGCAGAGTTTCTCCTTGCCAGACAGAGTGGAAAAGCTTTTTGCTAAGATGTAGACGAGAAGAGAGGCTAAAGACGAAGGTACGGTGCTCTGCAGAGCTAAGCACCGCTCCCGGACCTCTTTCGGCAGAAGGCGCACACCGCAGAGCACTGTGAGCGGCAGAATCGTCTTTGCGCGAAGAAGCAGCTTCTTCGTCTCCGGGAGCCGGAGAGAGCGGCAACTTCGCAAAGGTGATGAAACAAGCTGTACAACACTGCGATTGTGTGCGCAGTTTGAAAACTGAGAGAAAACAGTACCTGAGCACTCTCCTGCCTTTTCTATTCACATGAACATTGGATTGCAAGCTGTTTTGGACAACATTCTTTCTCTTCTTGCAAAACACTCGGCAGACCTCCGTGCAGCTTCCAGAACCCAATGGGAGATGTTTTCTGTGCTGGCAGAGTTTCTGCTTGCCAGACAGAGTGGAAAAGCTTTTTGCTAAGATGTAGACGAGAAGAGAGGCTAAAGACGAAGGTACGGTGCTCTGCAGAGCTAAGCACCGCTCCCGGACCTCTTTCGGCAGAAGGCACACACCGCAGAGCACTGTGAGCGGCAGAATCGTCTTTGCGCGAAGAAGCAGCTTCTTCGTCTCCGGGAGCCGGAGAGAGCGGCAACTTCGCAAAGGTGATGAAACAAGCTGTACAACACTGCGATTGTGTGCGCAGCTTGCCAACTGAGAGAAAACAGTACCTGAGCACTCTCCTGCCTTTTCTATTCACATGAACATTGGATTGCAAGCTGTTTTGGACAACTTTCTTTCTCTTCTTGCAAAACACTCGGCAGACCTCCGTGCAGCCTCTAGAACACGATGGGAGATGTTTTCTGTGCTGGCAGAGTTTCTCCTTGCCAGACAGAGTGGAAAAGCTTTTTGCTAAGATGTAGACGAGAAGAGAGGCTAAAGACGAAGGTACGGTGCTCTGCAGAGCTAAGCACCGCTCCCGGACCACTTTCGGCAGAAGCCGCACACCGCAGAGCACTGTGAGCGGCAGAATCGTCTTTGCGCGAAGAAGCAGCTTCTTCGTCTCCGGGAGCCGGAGAGAGCGGCAACTTCGCAAAGGTGATGAAACAAGCTGTACAACACTGCGATTGTGTGCGCAGCTTGCCAACTGAGAGAAAACAGTACCTGAGCACTCTCCTGCCTTTTCTATTCACATGAACATTGGATTGCAAGCTGTTTTGGACAACTTTCTTTCTCTTCTTGCAAAACACTCGGCAGACCTCCGTGCAGCCTCTAGAACACGATGGGAGATGTTTTCTGTGCTGGCACAGTTTCTCCTTGCCAGACAGAGTGGAAAAGCTTTTTGCTAAGATGTAGACGAGAAGAGAGGCTAAAGACGAAGGTACGGTGGTCTGCAGAGCTAAGCACCGCTCTTGGGCTTCTTTCGGCAGAAGGCGCACACCGCAGAGCATTGTGAGCGGCAGAATCGTCTTTGCGCGAAGAAGCAGCTTCTTCGTCTCCGGGAGCCGGAGAGAGCGGCAACTTCGCAAAGGTGATGAAACAAGCTGTACAACACTGCGATTGTGTGCGCAGCTTGCCAACTGAGAGAAAACAGTACCTGAGCACTCTCCTGCCTTTTCTATTCACATGAACATTGGATTGCAAGCTGTTTTGGACAACTTTCTTTCTCTTCTTGCAAAACACTCGGCAGACCTCCGTGCAGCCTCTAGAACACGATGGGAGATGTTTTCTGTGCTGGCAGAGTTTCTGCTTGCCAGACAGAGTGGAAAAGCTTTTTGCTAAGATGTAGACGAGAAGAGAGGCTAAAGACGAAGGTACGGTGCTCTGCAGAGCTAAGCACCGCTCCCGGACCTCTTTCGGCAGAAGGCGCACACCGCAGAGCACTGTGAGCGGCAGAATCGTCTTTGCGCGAAGAAGCAGCTTCTTCGTCTCCGGGAGCCGGAGAGAGCGGCAACTTCGCAAAGGTGATGAAACAAGCTGTACAACACTGCGATTGTGTGCGCAGTTTGAAAACTGAGAGAAAACAGTACCTGAGCACTCTCCTGCCTTTTCTATTCACATGAACATTGGATTGCAAGCTGTTTTGGACAACATTCTTTCTCTTCATGCAAAACACTCGGCAGACCTCCGTGCAGCTTCCAGAACCCGATGGGAGATGTTTTCTGTGCTGGCAGAGTTTCTCCTTGCCAGACAGAGTGGAAAAGCTTTTTGCTAAGATGTAGACGAGAAGAGAGGCTAAAGACGAAGGTACGGTGCTCTGCAGAGCTAAGCACCGCTCCCGGACCTCTTTCGGCAGAAGGCACACACCGCAGAGCACTGTGAGCGGCAGAATCGTCTTTGCGCGAAGAAGCAGCTTCTTCGTCTCCGGGAGCCGGAGAGAGCGGCAACTTCGCAAAGGTGATGAAACAAGCTGTACAACACTGCGATTGTGTGCGCAGCTTGCCAACTGAGAGAAAACAGTACCTGAGCACTCTCCTGCCTTTTCTATTCACATGAACATTGGATTGCAAGCTGTTTTGGACAACTTTCTTTCTCTTCTTGCAAAACACTCGGCAGACCTCCGTGCAGCCTCTAGAACACGATGGGAGATGTTTTCTGTGCTGGCAGAGTTTCTGCTTGCCAGACAGAGTGGAAAAGCTTTTTGCTAAGATGTAGACGAGAAGAGAGGCTAAAGACGAAGGTACGGTGCTCTGCAGAGCTAAGCACCGCTCCCGGACCTCTTTCGGCAGAAGGCGCACACCGCAGAGCACTGTGAGCGGCAGAATCGTCTTTGCGCGAAGAAGCAGCTTCTTCGTCTCCGGGAGCCGGAGAGAGCGGCAACTTCGCAAAGGTGATGAAACAAGCTGTACAACACTGCCATTGTGTGCGCAGCTTGAAAACTGAGAGAAAACAGTACCTGACCACTCTCCTGCCTTTTCTATTCACATGAATATTCGATTGCAAGCTGTTTTGGACAACTTTCTTTCTCTTCTTGCAAAACACTCGGCAGACCTCCGTGCAGCCTCTAGAACACGATGGGAGATGTTTTCTGTGCTGGCAGAGTTTCTGCTTGCCAGACAGAGTGGAAAAGCTTTTTGCTAAGATGTAGACGAGAAGAGAGGCTAAAGACGAAGGTACGGTGCTCTGCAGAGCTAAGCACCGCTCCCGGACCTCTTTCGGCAGAAGGCGCACACCGCAGAGCACTGTGAGCGGCAGAATCGTCTTTGCGCGAAGAAGCAGCTTCTTCGTCTCCGGGAGCCGGAGAGAGCGGCAACTTCGCAAAGGTGATGAAACAAGCTGTACAACACTGCGATTGTGTGCGCAGTTTGAAAATTGAGAGAAAACAGTACCTGAGCACTCTCCTGCCTTTTCTATTCACATGAACATTGGATTGCAAGCTGTTTTGGACAACATTCTTTCTCTTCTTGCAAAACTCTCGGCAGACCTACGTGCGGCTTCCAGAACCCGATGGGAGATGTTTTCTGTGCTGGCACAGTTTCTTCTTGCCAGACAGAGTGGAAAAGCTTTTTGCTAAGATGTAGACGAGAAGAGAGGCTAAAGACGAAGGTACGGTGCTCTGCAGAGCTAAGCACCGCTCCCGGACCTCTTTCGGCAGAAGGCGCACACCGCTGAGCACTGTGAGCGGCAGAATCGTCTTTGCGCGAAGAAGCAGCTTCTTCGTCTCCGGGAGCCGGAGAGAGCGGCAACTTCGCAAAGGTGATGAAACAAGCTGTACAACACTGCGATTGTGTGCGGAGCTTGAAAACTGAAAGAAAACAGTACCTGAGCACTCTCCTGCCTTTTCTATTCACATGAACATTCGATTGCAAGCTGTTTTGGACAACTTTCTTTCTCTTCTTGCAAAACACTCGGCAGACCTCCGTGCAGCCTCTAGAACACGATGGGAGATGTTTTCTGTGCTGGCAGAGTTTCTCCTTGCCAGACAGAGTGGAAAAGCTTTTTGCTAAGATGTAGACGAGAAGAGAGGCTAAAGACGAAGGTACGGTGCTCTGCAGAGCTAAGCACCGCTCCCGGTTCTCTTTCGGCAGAAGGCGCACACCGCAGAGCACTGTGAGCGGCAGAATCGTCTTTGCGCGAAGAAGCAGCTTCTTCGTCTCCGGGAGCCGGAGAGAGCGGCAACTTCGCAAAGGTGATGAAACAAGCTGTACAACACTGAGATTGTGTGCGCAGCTTGCCAACTGAGAGAAAACAGTACCTGAGCACTCTCCTGCCTTTTCTATTCACATGAACATTGGATTGCAAGCTGTTTTGGACAACTTTCTTTCTCTTCTTGCAAAACACTCGGCAGACATCCGTGCAGCTTCTAGAACACGATAGGATATGTTTTTTGTGCTGGCACAGTTTCTCCTTGCCAGACAGAGTGGAAAAGCTTTTTGCTAAGATGTAGACGAGAAGAGAGGCTAAAGACGAAGGTACGGTGCTCTGCAGAGCTAAGCACCGCTCCCGGACCTCTTTCGGCAGAACTCGCACACCGCAGAGCACTGTGAGCGGCAGAATCGTCTTTGCGCGAAGAAGCAGCTTCTTCGTCTCCGGGAGCCGGAGAGAGCGGCAACTTCGCAAAGGTGATGAAACAAGCTGTACAACACTGCGATTGTGTGCGCAGCTTGCCAACTGAGAGAAAACAGTACCTGACCACTCTCCTGCCTTTTCTATTCACATGAACATTGGATTGCAAGCTGTTTTGGACAACTTTCTTTCTCTTCTTGCAAAACACTCGGCAGACCTCCGTGCAGCCTCTAGAACACGATGGGAGATGTTTTCTGTGCTGGCAGAGTTTCTCCTTGCCAGACAGAGTGGAAAAGCTTTTTGCTAAGATGTAGACGAGAAGAGAGGCTAAAGACGAAGGTACGGTGCTCTGCAGAGCTAAGCACCGCTCCCAGACCTCTTTCGGCAGAAGGCACACACCGCAGAGCATTGTGAGCGGCAGAATCGTCTTTGCGCGAAGAAGCAGCTTCTTCCTCTCCGGGAGCCGGAGAGAGCGGCAACTTCGCAAAGGTGATGAAACAAGCTGTACGACACTGCGATTGTGTGCGCAGCTTGCCAACTGAGAGAAAACAGTACCTGAGCACTCTCCTGCCTTTTCTATTCACATGAACATTCGATTGCAAGCTGTTTTGGACAACTTTCTTTCTCTTCTTGCAAAACACTCGGCAGACCTCCGTGCAGCTTCTAGAACACGATGGGAGATGTTTTCTGTTCTGGCAGAGTTTCTCCTTGCCAGACAGAGTGGAAAAGCTTTTTGCTAAGATGTAGACGAGAAGAGAGGCTAAAGACGAAGGTACGGTGCTCTGCAGAGCTAAGCACCGCTCCCGGACCTCTTTCGGCAGAAGCCGCACACCGCAGAGCACTGTGAGCGGCAGAATCGTCTTTGCGCGAAGAAGCAGCTTCTTCGTCTCCGGGAGCCGGAGAGAGCGGCAACTTCGCAAAGGTGATGAAACAAGCTGTACAACACTGCCATTGTGTGCGCAGCTTGAAAACTGAGAGAAAACAGTACCTGAGCACTCTCCTGCCTTTTCTATTCACATGAATATTCGATTGCAAGCTGTTTTGGACAACTTTCTTTCTCTTCTTGCAAAACACTCGGCAGACCTCCGTGCAGCCTCTAGAACACGATGGGAGATGTTTTCTGTGCTGGCAGAGTTTCTCCTTGCCAGACAGAGTGGAAAAGCTTTTTGCTAAGATGTAGACGAGAAGAGAGGCTAAAGACGAAGGTACGGTGCTCTGCAGAGCTAAGCACCGCTCCCGGACCTCTTTCGGCAGAAGGCGCACACCGCAGAGCACTGTGAGCGGCAGAATCGTCTTTGCGCGAAGAAGCAGCTTCTTCGTCTCCGGGAGCCGGAGAGAGCGGCAACTTCGCAAAGGTGATGAAACAAGCTGTACAACACTGCGATTGTGTGCGCAGTTTGAAAATTGAGAGAAAACAGTACCTGAGCACTCTCCTGCCTTTTCTATTCACATGAACATTGGATTGCAAGCTGTTTTGGACAACATTCTTTCTCTTCTTGCAAAACTCTCGGCAGACCTACGTGCGGCTTCCAGAACCCGATGGGAGATGTTTTCTGTGCTGGCACAGTTTCTTCTTGCCAGACAGAGTGGAAAAGCTTTTTGCTAAGATGTAGACGAGAAGAGAGGCTAAAGACGAAGGTACGGTGCTCTGCAGAGCTAAGCACCGCTCCCGGACCTCTTTCGGCAGAAGGCGCACACCGCAGAGCACTGTGAGCGGCAGAATCGTCTTTGCGCGAAGAAGCAGCTTCTTCGTCTCCGGGAGCCGGAGAGAGCGGCAACTTCGCAAAGGTGATGAAACAAGCTGTACAACACTGCGATTGTGTGCGGAGCTTGAAAACTGAAAGAAAACAGTACCTGAGCACTCTCCTGCCTTTTCTATTCACATGAACATTCGATTGCAAGCTGTTTTGGACAACTTTCTTTCTCTTCTTGCAAAACACTCGGCAGACCTCCGTGCAGCCTCTAGAACACGATGGGAGATGTTTTCTGTGCTGGCAGAGTTTCTCCTTGCCAGACAGAGTGGAAAAGCTTTTTGCTAAGATGTAGACGAGAAGAGAGGCTAAAGACGAAGGTACGGTGCTCTGCAGAGCTAAGCACCGCTCCCGGACCTCTTTCGGCAGAAGGCGCACACCGCAGAGCACTGTGAGCGGCAGAATCGTCTTTGCGCGAAGAAGCAGCTTCTTCGTCTCCGGGAGCCGGAGAGAGCGGCAACTTCGCAAAGGTGATGAAACAAGCTGTACAACACTGCCATTGTGTGCGCAGCTTGAAAACTGAAAGAAAACAGTACCTGAGCACTCTCCTGCCTTTTCTATTCACATGAACATTGGATTGCAAGCTGTTTTGGACAACTTTCTTTCTCTTCTTGCAAAACACTCGGCAGACCTCCGTGCAGCCTCTAGAACACGATGGGAGATGTTTTCTGTGCTGGCACAGTTTCTCCTTGCCAGACAGAGTGGAAAAGCTTTTTGCTAAGATGTAGACGAGAAGAGAGGCTAAAGACGAAGGTACGGTGCTCTGCAGAGCTAAGCACCGCTCCCGGTTCTCTTTCGGCAGAAGGCGCACACCGCAGAGCACTGTGAGCGGCAGAATCGTCTTTGCGCGAAGAAGCAGCTTCTTCGTCTCCGGGAGCCGGAGAGAGCGGCAACTTCGCAAAGGTGATGAAACAAGCTGTACAACACTGCGATTGTGTGCGCAGCTTGCCAACTTAGAGAAAACAGTACCTGAGCACTCTCCTGCCTTTTCTATTCACATGAACATTCGATTGCAAGCTGTTTTGGACAACTTTCTTTCTCTTCTTGCAAAACACTCGGCAGACCTCCGTGCAGCCTCTAGAACACGATAGGATATGTTTTTTGTGCTGGCACAGTTTCTCCTTGCCAGACAGAGTGGAAAAGCTTTTTGCTAAGATGTAGACGAGAAGAGAGGCTAAAGACGAAGGTACGGTGCTCTGCAGAGCTAAGCACCGCTCTTGGGCTTCTTTCGGCAGAAGGCGCACACCGCAAAGCATTGTGAGCGGCAGAATCGTCTTTGCGCGAAGAAGCAGCTTCTTCGTCTCCGGGAGCCGGAGAGAGCGGCAACTTCGCAAAGGTGATGAAACAAGCTGTACAACACTGCGATTTTGTGCGCAGCTTGCCAACTGAGAGAAAACAGTACCTGAGCACTCTCCTGCCTTTTCTATTCACATGAACATTGGATTGCAAGCTGTTTTGGACAACTTTCTTTCTCTTCTTGCAAAACACTCGGCAGACCTCCGTGCAGCCTCTAGAACACGATGGGAGATGTTTTCTGTGCTGGCAGAGTTTCTCCTTGCCAGACAGAGTGGAAAAGCTTTTTGCTAAGATGTAGACGAGAAGAGAGGCTAAAGACGAAGGTACGGTGCTCTGCAGAGCTAAGCACCGCTCCCGGACCTCTTTCGGCAGAAGGCGCACACCGCAGAGCACTGTGAGCGGCAGAATCGTCTTTGCGCGAAGAAGCAGCTTCTTCGTCTCCGGGAGCCGGAGAGAGCGGCAACTTCGCAAAGGTGATGAAACAAGCTGTACAACACTGCCATTGTGTGCGCAGCTTGAAAACTGAAAGAAAACAGTACCTGAGCACTCTCCTGCCTTTTCTATTCACATGAACATTCGATTGCAAGCTGTTTTGGACAACTTTCTTTCTCTTCTTGCAAAACACTCGGCAGACCTCCGTGCAGCCTCTAGAACACGATGGGAGATGTTTTCTGTGCTGGCAGAGTTTCTCCTTGCCAGACAGAGTGGAAAAGCTTTTTGCTAAGATGTAGACGAGAAGAGAGGCTAAAGACGAAGGTACGGTGCTCTGCAGAGCTAAGCACCGCTCCCGGTTCTCTTTCGGCAGAAGGCGCACACCGCAGAGCACTGTGAGCGGCAGAATCGTCTTTGCGCGAAGAAGCAGCTTCTTCGTCTCCGGGAGCCGGAGAGAGCGGCAACTTCGCAAAGGTGATGAAACAAGCTGTACAACACTGCGATTGTGTGCGCAGCTTGCCAACTGAGAGAAAACAGTACCTGAGCACTCTCCTGCCTTTTCTATTCACATGAACATTGGATTGCAAGCTGTTTTGGACAACTTTCTTTCTCTTCTTGCAAAACACTCGGCAGACATCCGTGCAGCTTCTAGAACACGATAGGATATGTTTTTTGTGCTGGCACAGTTTCTCCTTGCCAGACAGAGTGGAAAAGCTTTTTGCTAAGATGTAGACGAGAAGAGAGGCTAAAGACGAAGGTACGGTGCTCTGCAGAGCTAAGCACCGCTCCCGGACCTCTTTCGGCAGAACTCGCACACCGCAGAGCACTGTGAGCGGCAGAATCGTCTTTGCGCGAAGAAGCAGCTTCTTCGTCTCCGGGAGCCGGAGAGAGCGGCAACTTCGCAAAGGTGATGAAACAAGCTGTACAACACTGCGATTGTGTGCGCAGCTTGCCAACTGAGAGAAAACAGTACCTGAGCACTCTCCTGCCTTTTCTATTCACATGAACATTGGATTGCAAGCTGTTTTGGACAACTTTCTTTCTCTTCTTGCAAAACACTCGGCAGACCTCCGTGCAGCCTCTAGAACACGATGGGAGATGTTTTCTGTGCTGGCAGAGTTTCTCCTTGCCAGACAGAGTGGAAAAGCTTTTTGCTAAGATGTAGACGAGAAGAGAGGCTAAAGACGAAGGTACGGTGCTCTGCAGAGCTAAGCACCGCTCCCAGACCTCTTTCGGCAGAAGGCACACACCGCAGAGCACTGTGAGCGGCAGAATCGTCTTTGCGCGAAGAAGCAGCTTCTTCGTCTCCGGGAGCCGGAGAGAGCGGCAACTTGGCAAAGGTGATGAAACAAGCTGTACAACACTGCGATTGTGTGCGCAGCTTGCCAACTGAGAGAAAACAGTACCTGAGCACTCTCCTGCCTTTTCTATTCACATGAACATTCGATTGCAAGCTGTTTTGAACAACTTTCTTTCTCTTCTTGCAAAACACTCGGCAGACCTCCGTGCAGCCTCTAGAACACTTTGGGAGATGTTTTCTGTGCTGGCAGAGTTTCTCCTTGCCAGACAGAGTGGAAAAGCTTTTTGCTAAGATGTAGACGAGAAGAGAGGCTAAAGACGAAGGTACGGTGCTCTGCAGAGCTAAGCACCGCTCCCGGACCTCTTTGGCCAGAAGGCGCACACCGCAGAGCACTGTGAGCGGCAGAATCGTCTTTGCGCGAAGAAGCAGCTTCTTCGTCTCCGGGAGCCGGAGAGAGCGGCAACTTCGCAAAGGTGATGAAACAAGCTGTACAACACTGCGATTGTGTGCGCAGCTTGCCAACTGAGAGAAAACAGTACCTGAGCACTCTCCTGCCTTTTCTATTCACATGAACATTGGATTGCAAGCTGTTTTGGACAACTTTCTTTCTCTTCTTGCAAAACACTCGGCAGACCTCCGTGCAGCTTCTAGAACACGATGGGAGATGTTTTCTGTGCTGGCACAGTTTCTCCTTGCCAGACAGAGTGGAAAAGCTTTTTGCTAAGATGTAGACGAGAAGAGAGGCTAAAGACGAAGGTACGGTGCTCTGCAGAGCTAAGCACCGCTCCCGGACCTCTTTCGGCAGAAGGCGCACACCGCAGAGCACTGTGAGCGGCAGAATCGTCTTTGCGCGAAGAAGCAGCTTCTTCGTCTCCGGGAGCCGGAGAGAGCGGCAACTTGGCAAAGGTGATGAAACAAGCTGTACAACACTGCGATTGTGTGCGCAGCTTGAAAACTGAGAGAAAACAGTACCTGACCACTCTCCTGCCTTTTCTATTCACATGAACATTGGATTGCAAGCTGTTTTGGACAACTTTCATTCTCTTCTTGCAAAACACTCGGCAGACCTCCGTGCAGCCTCTAGAACACGATGGGAGATGTTTTCTGTGCTGGCAGAGTTTCTGCTTGCCAGACAGAGTGGGAAAGCTTTTTGCTAAGATGTAGACGAGAAGAGAGGCTAAAGACGAAGGTACGGTGCTCTGCAGAGCTAAGCACCGCTCCCGGACCTCTTTCGGCAGAAGGCGCACACCGCAGAGCACTGTGAGCGGCAGAATCGTCTTTGCGCGAAGAAGCAGCTTCTTCGTCTCCGGGAGCCGGAGAGAGCGGCAACTTGGCAAAGGTGATGAAACAAGCTGTACAACACTGCGATTGTGTGCGCAGCTTGCCAACTGAGAGAAAACAGTACCTGAGCACTCTCCTGCCTTTTCTATTCACATGAACATTGGATTGCAAGCTGTTTTGGACAACTTTCTTTCTCTTCTTGCAAAACACTCGGCAGACCTCCGTGCAGCTTCTAGAACACGATGGGAGATGTTTTCTGTTCTGGCAGAGTTTCTCCTTGCCAGACAGAGTGGAAAAGCTTTTTGCTAAGATGTAGACGAGAAGAGAGGCTAAAGACGAAGGTACGGTGCTCTGCAGAGCTAAGCACCGCTCCCGGACCTCTTTCGGCAGAAGGCGCACACCGCAGAGCACTGTGAGCGGCAGAATCGTCTTTGCGCGAAGAAGCAGCTGCTTCGTCTCCGGGAGCCGGAGAGAGCGGCAACTTCGCAAAGGTGATGAAACAAGCTGTACAACACTGCGATTGTGTGCGCAGCTTGCCAACTGAGAGAAAACAGTACCTGAGCACTCTCCTGCCTTTTCTATTCACATGAACATTCGATTGCAAGCTGTTTTGGACAACTTTCTTTCTCTTCTCTCAAAACACTCGGCAGACCTCCGTGCAGCCTCTAGAACACGATGGGAGATGTTTTCTGTGCTGGCACAGTTTCTCCTTGCCAGACAGAGTGGAAAAGCTTTTTGCTAAGATGTAGACGAGAAGAGAGGCTAAAGACGAAGGTACGGTGCTCTGCAGAGCTAAGCACCGCTCCCGGACCTCTTTCGGCAGAAGGCGCACACCGCAGAGCACTGTGAGCGGCAGAATCGTCTTTGCGCGAAGAAGCAGCTTCTTCGTCTCCGGGAGCCGGAGAGAGCGGCAACTTCGCAAAGGTGATGAAACAAGCTGTACAACACTGCGATTGTGTGCGCAGCTTGCCAACTGAGAGAAAACAGTACCTGAGCACTCTCCTGCCTTTTCTATTCACATGAACATTGGATTGCAAGCTGTTTTGGACAACTTTCTTTCTCTTCTTGCAAAACACTCGGCAGACCTCCGTGCAGCCTCTAGAACAGGATGGGAGATGTTTTCTGTTCTGGCAGAGTTTCTCCTTGCCAGACTGAGTGGAAAAGCTTTTTGCTAAGATGTAGACGAGAAGAGAGGCTAAAGACGAAGGTACGGTGCTCTGCAGAGCTAAGCACCGCTCCCGGACCTCTTTCGGCAGAAGCCGCACACCGCAGAGCACTGTGAGCGGCAGAATCGTCTTTGCGCGAAGAAGCAGCTTCTTCGTCTCCGGGAGCCGGAGAGAGCGGCAACTTCGCAAAGGTGATGAAACAAGCTGTACAACACTGCGATTGTGTGCGCAGCTTGCCAACTGAGAGAAAACAGTACCTGACCACTCTCCTGCCTTTTCTATTCACATGAACATTGGATTGCAAGCTGTTTTGGACAACTTTCTTTCTCTTCTTGCAAAAGACTCGGCAGACCTCCGTGCAGCCTCTAGAACACGATGGGAGATGTTTTCTGTGCTGGCAGAGTTTCTCCTTGCCAGACAGAGTGGAAAAGCTTTTTGCTAAGATGTAGACGAGAAGAGAGGCTAAAGACGAATGTACGGTGCTCTGCAGAGCTAAGCACCGCTCCCAGACCTCTTTCGGCAGAAGGCGCACACCGCAGAGCACTGTGAGCGGCAGAATCGTCTTTGCGCGAAGAAGCAGCTTCTTCGTCTCCGGGAGCCGGAGAGAGCGGCAACTTCGCAAAGGTGATGAAACAAGCTGTACAACACTGCGATTGTGTGCGCAGCTTGCCAACTGAGAGAAAATAGTACCTGAGCACTCTCCTGCCTTTTCTATTCACATGAACATTGGATTGCAAGCTGTTTTGGACAACTTTCTTTCTCTTCTTGCAAAACACTCGGCAGACCTCCGTGCAGCTTCTAGAACACGATGGGAGATGTTTTCTGTTCTGGCAGAGTTTCTCCTTGCCAGACAGAGTGGAAAAGCTTTTTGCTAAGATGTAGACGAGAAGAGAGGCTAAAGACGAAGGTACGGTGCTCTGCAGAGCTAAGCACCGCTCCCGGACCTCTTTCGGCAGAAGCCGCACACCGCAGAGCACTGTGAGCGGCAGAATCGTCTTTGCGCGAAGAAGCAGCTTCTTCGTCTCCGGGAGCCGGAGAGAGCGGCAACTTCGCAAAGGTGATGAAACAAGCTGTACAACACTGCGATTGTGTGCGCAGCTTGAAAACTGAGAGAAAACAGTACCTGACCACTCTCCTGCCTTTTCTATTCACATGAATATTCGATTGCAAGCTGTTTTGGACAACTTTCTTTCTCTTCTTGCAAAAGACTCGGCAGACCTCCGTGCAGCCTCTAGAACACGATGGGAGATGTTTTCTGTGCTGGCAGAGTTTCTGCTTGCCAGACAGAGTGGAAAAGCTTTTTGCTAAGATGTAGACGAGAAGAGAGGCTAAAGACGAAGGTACGGTGCTCTGCAGAGCTAAGCACCGCTCCCGGACCTCTTTCGGCAGAAGGCGCACACCGCAGAGCACTGTGAGCGGCAGAATCGTCTTTGCGCGAAGAAGCAGCTTCTTCGTCTCCGGGAGCCGGAGAGAGCGGCAACTTCGCAAAGGTGATGAAACAAGCTGTACAACACTGCGATTGTGTGCGCAGTTTGAAAATTGAGAGAAAACAGTACCTGAGCACTCTCCTGCCTTTTCTATTCACATGAACATTGGATTGCAAGCTGTTTTGGACAACATTCTTTCTCTTCTTGCAAAACTCTCGGCAGACCTACGTGCGGCTTCCAGAACCCGATGGGAGATGTTTTCTGTGCTGGCACAGTTTCTCCTTGCCAGACAGAGTGGAAAAGCTTTTTGCTAAGATGTAGACGAGAAGAGAGGCTAAAGACGAAGGTACGGTGCTCTGCAGAGCTAAGCACCGCTCTTGGGCTTCTTTCGGCAGAAGGCGCACACCGCAAAGCATTGTGAGCGGCAGAATCGTCTTTGCGCGAAGAAGCAGCTTCTTCGTCTCCGGGAGCCGGAGAGAGCGGCAACTTCGCAAAGGTGATGAAACAAGCTGTACAACACTGCGATTGTGTGCGCAGCTTGCCAACTGAGAGAAAACAGTACCTGAGCACTCTCCTGCCTTTTCTAGTCACATGAACATTGGATTGCAAGCTGTTTTGGACAACTTTCTTTCTCTTCTTGCAAAACACTCGGCAGACCTCCGTGCAGCCTCTAGAACACGATGGGAGATGTTTTCTGTGCTGGCACAGTTTCTCCTTGCCAGACAGAGTGGAAAAGCTTTTTGCTAAGATGTAGACGAGAAGAGAGGCTAAAGACGAAGGTACGGTGCTCTGCAGAGCTAAGCACCGCTCCCGGACCTCTTTCGGCAGAAGGCGCACACCGCAGAGCACTGTGAGCGGCAGAATCGTCTTTGCGCGAAGAAGCAGCTTCTTCGTCTCCGGGAGCCGGAGAGAGCGGCAACTTCGCAAAGGTGATGAAACAAGCTGTACAACACTGCGATTGTGTGCGCAGCTTGCCAACTGAGAGAAAACAGTACCTGACCACTCTCCTGCCTTTTCTATTCACATGAACATTGGATTGCAAGCTGTTTTGGACAACTTTCTTTCTCTTCTTGCAAAACACTCGGCAGACATCCGTGCAGCTTCTAGAACACGATAGGATATGTTTTTTGTGCTGGCACAGTTTCTCCTTGCCAGACAGAGTGGAAAAGCTTTTTGCTAAGATGTAGACGAGAAGAGAGGCTAAAGACGAAGGTACGGTGCTCTGCAGAGCTAAGCACCGCTCCCGGACCTCTTTCGGCAGAAGGCGCACACCGCAGAGCACTGTGAGCGGCAGAATCGTCTTTGCGCGAAGAAGCAGCTTCTTCGTCTCCGGGAGCCGGAGAGAGCGGCAACTTCGCAAAGGTGATGAAACAAGCTGTACAACACTGCGATTGTGTGCGCAGCTTGCCAACTGAGAGAAAACAGTACCTGAGCACTCTCCTGCCTTTTCTAGTCACATGAACATTGGATTGCAAGCTGTTTTGTACAACTTTCTTTCTCTTCTTGCAAAACACTCGGCAGACCTCCGTGCAGCCTCTAGAACACGATGGGAGATGTTTTCTGTGCTGGCAGAGTTTCTCCTTGCCAGACAGAGTGGAAAAGCTTTTTGCTAAGATGTAGACGAGAAGAGAGGCTAAAGACGAAGGTACGGTGCTCTGCAGAGCTAAGCACCGCTCCCGGACCTCTTTCGGCAGAAGGCGCACACCGCAGAGCACTGTGAGCGGCAGAATCGTCTTTGCGCGAAGAAGCAGCTTCTTCGTCTCCGGGAGCCGGAGAGAGCGGCAACTTCGCAAAGGTGATGAAACAAGCTGTACAACACTGCGATTGTGTGCGCAGCTTGCCAACTGAGAGAAAACAGTACCTGAGCACTCTCCTGCCTTTTCTATTCACATGAACATTGGATTGCAAGCTGTTTTGGACAACTTTCTTTCTCTTCTTGCAAAAGACTCGGCAGACCTCCGTGCAGCCTCTAGAACACGATGGGAGATGTTTTCTGTGCTGGCAGAGTTTCTCCTTGCCAGACAGAGTGGAAAAGCTTTTTGCTAAGATGTAGACGAGAAGAGAGGCTAAAGACGAATGTACGGTGCTCTGCAGAGCTAAGCACCGCTCCCAGACCTCTTTCGGCAGAAGGCACACACCGCAGAGCACTGTGAGCGGCAGAATCGTCTTTGCGCGAAGAAGCAGCTTCTTCGTCTCCGGGAGCCGGAGAGAGCGGCAACTTCGCAAAGGTGATGAAACAAGCTGTACAACACTGCGATTGTGTGCGCAGCTTGCCAACTGAGAGAAAATAGTACCTGAGCACTCTCCTGCCTTTTCTATTCACATGAACATTGGATTGCAAGCTGTTTTGGACAACTTTCTTTCTCTTCTTGCAAAACACTCGGCAGACCTCCGTGCAGCTTCTAGAACACGATGGGAGATGTTTTCTGTTCTGGCAGAGTTTCTCCTTGCCAGACAGAGTGGAAAAGCTTTTTGCTAAGATGTAGACGAGAAGAGAGGCTAAAGACGAAGGTACGGTGCTCTGCAGAGCTAAGCACCGCTCCCGGACCTCTTTCGGCAGAAGGCGCACACCGCAGAGCACTGTGAGCGGCAGAATCGTCTTTGCGCGAAGAAGCAGCTTCTTCGTCTCCGGGAGCCGGAGAGAGCGGCAACTTCGCAAAGGTGATGAAACAAGCTGTACAACACTGCGATTGTGTGCGCAGCTTGAAAACTGAGAGAAAACAGTACCTGACCACTCTCCTGCCTTTTCTATTCACATGAATATTCGATTGCAAGCTGTTTTGGACAACTTTCTTTCTCTTCTTGCAAAAGACTCGGCAGACCTCCGTGCAGCCTCTAGAACACGATGGGAGATGTTTTCTGTGCTGGCAGAGTTTCTGCTTGCCAGACAGAGTGGAAAAGCTTTTTGCTAAGATGTAGACGAGAAGAGAGGCTAAAGACGAAGGTACGGTGCTCTGCAGAGCTAAGCACCGCTCCCGGACCTCTTTCGGCAGAAGGCGCACACCGCAGAGCACTGTGAGCGGCAGAATCGTCTTTGCGCGAAGAAGCAGCTTCTTCGTCTCCGGGAGCCGGAGAGAGCGGCAACTTCGCAAAGGTGATGAAACAAGCTGTACAACACTGCGATTGTGTGCGCAGTTTGAAAATTGAGAGAAAACAGTACCTGAGCACTCTCCTGCCTTTTCTATTCACATGAACATTGGATTGCAAGCTGTTTTGGACAACATTCTTTCTCTTCTTGCAAAACTCTCGGCAGACCTACGTGCGGCTTCCAGAACCCGATGGGAGATGTTTTCTGTGCTGGCACAGTTTCTTCTTGCCAGACAGAGTGGAAAAGCTTTTTGCTAAGATGTAGACGAGAAGAGAGGCTAAAGACGAAGGTACGGTGCTCTGCAGAGCTAAGCACCGCTCCCGGACCTCTTTCGGCAGAAGGCGCACACCGCAGAGCACTGTGAGCGGCAGAATCGTCTTTGCGCGAAGAAGCAGCTTCTTCGTCTCCGGGAGCCGGAGAGAGCGGCAACTTCGCGAAGGTGATGAAACAAGCTGTACAACACTGCCATTGTGTGCGGAGCTTGAAAACTGAAAGAAAACAGTACCGGAGCACTCTCCTGCCTTTTCTATTCACATGAACATTCGATTGCAAGCTGTTTTGGACAACTTTCTTTCTCTTCTTGCAAAACACTCGGCAGACCTCCGTGCAGCCTCTAGAACACGATGGGAGATGTTTTCTGTGCTGGCACAGTTTCTCCTTGCCAGACAGAGTGGAAAAGCTTTTTGCTAAGATGTAGACGAGAAGAGAGGCTAAAGACGAAGGTACGGTGCTCTGCAGAGCTAAGCACCGCTCCCGGACCTCTTTCGGCAGAAGGCGCACACCGCAGAGCACTGTGAGCGGCAGAATCGTCTTTGCGCGAAGAAGCAGCTTCTTCGTCTCCGGGAGCCGGAGAGAGCGGCAACTTCGCAAAGGTGATGAAACAAGCTGTACAACACTGCCATTGTGTGCGCAGCTTGAAAACTGAAAGAAAACAGTACCTGAGCACTCTCCTGCCTTTTCTATTCACATGAACATTGGATTGCAAGCTGTTTTGGACAACTTTCTTTCTCTTCTTGCAAAACACTCGGCAGACCTCCGTGCAGCCTCTAGAACACGATGGGAGATGTTTTTTGTGCTGGCACAGTTTCTCCTTGCCAGACAGAGTGGAAAAGCTTTTTGCTAAGATGTAGACGAGAAGAGAGGCTAAAGACGAAAGTACGGTGCTCTGCAGAGCTAAGCACCGCTCCCGGTTCTCTTTCGGCAGAAGGCGCACACCGCAGAGCACTGTGAGCGGCAGAATCGTCTTTGCGCGAAGAAGCAGCTTCTTCGTCTCCGGGAGCCGGAGAGAGCGGCAACTTCGCAAAGGTGATGAAACAAGCTGTACAACACTGCGATTGTGTGCGCAGCTTGCCAACTGAGAGAAAACAGTACCTGAGCACTCTCCTGCCTTTTCTATTCACATGAACATTCGATTGCAAGCTGTTTTGGACAACTTTCTTTCTCTTCTTGCAAAACACTCGGCAGACCTCCGTGCCCCTCTAGAACACGATAGGATATGTTTTTTGTGCTGGCACAGTTTCTCCTTGCCAGACAGAGTGGAAAAGCTTTTTGCTAAGATGTAGACGAGAAGAGAGGCTAAAGACGAAGGTACGGTGCTCTGCAGAGCTAAGCACCGCTCTTGGGCTTCTTTCGGCAGAAGGCGCACACCGCAAAGCATTGTGAGCGGCAGAATCGTCTTTGCCCGAAGAAGCAGCTTCTTCGTCTCCGGGAGCCGGAGAGAGTGGCAACTTCGCAAAGGTGATGAAACAAGCTGTACAACACTGCGATTGTGTGCGCAGCTTGCCAACTGAGAGAAAACAGTACCTGAGCACTCTCCTGCCTTTTCTAGTCACATGAACATTGGATTGCAAGCTGTTTTGGACAACTTTCTTTCTCTTCTTGCAAAACACTCGGCAGACCTCCGTGCAGCCTCTAGAACACGATGGGAGATGTTTTCTGTGCTGGCACAGTTTCTCCTTGCCAGACAGAGTGGAAAAGCTTTTTGCTAAGATGTAGACGAGAAGAGAGGCTAAAGACGAAGGTACGGTGCTCTGCAGAGCTAAGCACCGCTCCCGGACCTCTTTCGGCAGAAGGCGCACACCGCAGAGCACTGTGAGCGGCAGAATCGTCTTTGCGCGAAGAAGCAGCTTCTTCGTCTCCGGGAGCCGGAGAGAGCGGCAACTTCGCAAAGGTGATGAAACAAGCTGTACAACACTGCCATTGTGTGCGCAGCTTGAAAACTGAAAGAAAACAGTACCTGACCACTCTCCTGCCTTTTCTATTCACATGAACATTGGATTGCAAGCTGTTTTGGACAACTTTCTTTCTCTTCTTGCAAAACACTCGGCAGACATCCGTGCAGCTTCTAGAACACGATAGGATATGTTTTTTGTGCTGGCAGAGTTTCTCCTTGCCAGACAGAGTGGAAAAGCTTTTTGCTAAGATGTAGACGAGAAGAGAGGCTAAAGACGAAGGTACGGTGCTCTGCAGAGCTAAGCACCGCTCCCGGACCTCTTTCGGCAGAACTCGCACACCGCAGAGCACTGTGAGCGGCAGAATCGTCTTTGCGCGAAGAAGCAGCTTCTTCGTCTCCGGGAGCCGGAGAGAGCGGCAACTTCGCAAAGGTGATGAAACAAGCTGTACAACACTGCGATTGTGTGCGCAGCTTGCCAACTGAGAGAAAACAGTACCTGAGCACTCTCCTGCCTTTTCTATTCACATGAACATTGGATTGCAAGCTGTTTTGGACAACTTTCTTTCTCTTCTTGCAAAACACTCGGCAGACCTCCGTGCAGCCTCTAGAACACGATGGGAGATGTTTTCTGTGCTGGCAGAGTTTCTCCTTGCCAGACAGAGTGGAAAAGCTTTTTGCTAAGATGTAGACGAGAAGAGAGGCTAAAGACGAATGTACGGTGCTCTGCAGAGCTAAGCACCGCTCCCAGACCTCTTTCGGCAGAAGGCACACACCGCAGAGCACTGTGAGCGGCAGAATCGTCTTTGCGCGAAGAAGCAGCTTCTTCGTCTCCGGGAGCCGGAGAGAGCGGCAACTTCGCAAAGGTGATGAAACAAGCTGTACAACACTGCGATTGTGTGCGCAGCTTGCCAACTGAGAGAAAATAGTACCTGAGCACTCTCCTGCCTTTTCTATTCACATGAACATTGGATTGCAAGCTGTTTTGGACAACTTTCTTTCTCTTCTTGCAAAACACTCGGCAGACCTCCGTGCAGCTTCTAGAACACGATGGGAGATGTTTTCTGTTCTGGCAGAGTTTCTCCTTGCCAGACAGAGTGGAAAAGCTTTTTGCTAAGATGTAGACGAGAAGAGAGGCTAAAGACGAAGGTACGGTGCTCTGCAGAGCTAAGCACCGCTCCCGGACCTCTTTCGGCAGAAGCCGCACACCGCAGAGCACTGTGAGCGGCAGAATCGTCTTTGCGCGAAGAAGCAGCTTCTTCGTCTCCGGGAGCCGGAGAGAGCGGCAACTTCGCAAAGGTGATGAAACAAGCTGTACAACACTGCGATTGTGTGCGCAGCTTGAAAACTGAGAGAAAACAGTACCTGACCACTCTCCTGCCTTTTCTATTCACATGAATATTCGATTGCAAGCTGTTTTGGACAACTTTCTTTCTCTTCTTGCAAAAGACTCGGCAGACCTCCGTGCAGCCTCTAGAACACGATGGGAGATGTTTTCTGTGCTGGCAGAGTTTCTGCTTGCCAGACAGAGTGGAAAAGCTTTTTGCTAAGATGTAGACGAGAAGAGAGGCTAAAGACGAAGGTACGGTGCTCTGCAGAGCTAAGCACCGCTCCCGGACCTCTTTCGGCAGAAGGCGCACACCGCAGAGCACTGTGAGCGGCAGAATCGTCTTTGCGCGAAGAAGCAGCTTCTTCGTCTCCGGGAGCCGGAGAGAGCGGCAACTTCGCAAAGGTGATGAAACAAGCTGTACAACACTGCGATTGTGTGCGCAGTTTGAAAATTGAGAGAAAACAGTACCTGAGCACTCTCCTGCCTTTTCTATTCACATGAACATTGGATTGCAAGCTGTTTTGGACAACATTCTTTCTCTTCTTGCAAAACTCTCGGCAGACCTACGTGCGGCTTCCAGAACCCGATGGGAGATGTTTTCTGTGCTGGCACAGTTTCTTCTTGCCAGACAGAGTGGAAAAGCTTTTTGCTAAGATGTAGACGAGAAGAGAGGCTAAAGACGAAGGTACGGTGCTCTGCAGAGCTAAGCACCGCTCCCGGACCTCTTTCGGCAGAAGGCGCACACCGCAGAGCACTGTGAGCGGCAGAATCGTCTTTGCGCGAAGAAGCAGCTTCTTCGTCTCCGGGAGCCGGAGAGAGCGGCAACTTCGCGAAGGTGATGAAACAAGCTGTACAACACTGCCATTGTGTGCGGAGCTTGAAAACTGAGAGAAAACAGTACCTGACCACTCTCCTGCCTTTTCTATTCACATGAACATTGGATTGCAAGCTGTTTTGGACAACTTTCTTTCTCTTCTTGCAAAACACTCGGCAGACCTCCGTGCAGCCTCTAGAACACGATGGGAGATGTTTTCTGTGCTGGCACAGTTTCTCCTTGCCAGACAGAGTGGAAAAGCTTTTTGCTAAGATGTAGACGAGAAGAGAGGCTAAAGACGAAGGTACGGTGCTCTGCAGAGCTAAGCACCGCTCCCGGACCTCTTTCGGCAGAAGGCGCACACCGCAGAGCACTGTGAGCGGCAGAATCGTCTTTGCGCGAAGAAGCAGCTTCTTCGTCTCCGGGAGCCGGAGAGAGCGGCAACTTCGCAAAGGTGATGAAACAAGCTGTACAACACTGCGATTGTGTGCGCAGCTTGAAAACTGAGAGAAAACCGTACCTGACCACTCTCCTGCCTTTTATATTCACATGAACATTCGATTGGAAGCTGTTTTGGAAAACTTCCTTTCTCTTCTTGCAAAACACTCGGCAGACCTCCGTGCAGCTTCTAGAACACGATGGGAGATGTTTTCTGTGCTGGCAGAGTTTCTCCTTGCCAGACAGAGTGGAAAAGCTTTTTGCTAAGATGTAGACGAGAAGAGAGGCTAAAGACGAAGGTACGGTGCTCTGCAGAGCTAAGCACCGCTCCCGGACCTCTTTCGGCAGAAGGCGCACACCGCAGAGCACTGTGAGCGGCAGAATCGTCTTTGCGCGAAGAAGCAGCTTCTTCGTCTCCGGGAGCCGGAGAGAGCGGCAACTTCGCAAAGGTGATGAAACAAGCTGTACAACACTGCGATTGTGTGCGCAGCTTGAAAACTGAGAGAAAACAGTACCTGAGCACTCTCCTGCCTTTTCTATTCACATGAACATTGGATTGCAAGCTGTTTTGGACAACTTTCTTTCTCTTCTTGCAAAACACTCGGCAGACCTCCGTGCAGCCTCTAGAACACGATGGGAGATGTTTTCTGTGCTGGCACAGTTTCTCCTTGCCAGACAGAGTGGAAAAGCTTTTTGCTAAGATGTAGACGAGAAGAGAGACTAAAGACGAAGGTACGGTGCTCTGCAGAGCTAAGCACCGCTCTTGGGCTTCTTTCGGCAGAAGGCGCACACCGCAGAGCATTGTGAGCGGCAGAATCGTCTTTGCGCGAAGAAGCAGCTTCTTCGTCTCCGGGAGCCGGAGAGAGCGGCAACTTCGCAAAGGTGATGAAACAAGCTGTACAACACTGCGATTGTGTGCGCAGCTTGAAAACTGAGAGAAAACAGTACCTGACCACTCTCCTGCCTTTTCTATTCACATGAACATTGGATTGCAAGCTGTTTTGGACAACATTCTTTCTCTTCTTGCAAAATACTCGGCAGACCACCGTGCAGCTTCTAGAACACGATGGGAGATGTTTTCTGTGCTGGCAGAGTTTCTCCTTGCCAGACAGAGTGGAAAAGCTTTTTGCTAAGATGTAGACGAGAAGAGAGGCTAAAGACGAAGGTACGGTGCTCTGCAGAGCTAAGCACCGCTCCCGGACCTCTTTCGGCAGAAGGCGCACACCGCAGAGCACTGTGAGCGGCAGAATCGTCTTTGCGCGAAGAAGCAGCTTCTTCGTCTCCGGGAGCCGAGGAGAGCGGCAACTTCGCAAAGGTGATGAAACAAGCTGTACAACACTGCGATTGTGTGCGCAGCTTGCCAACTGAGAGAAAACAGTACCTGACCACTCTCCTGCCTTTTCTAGTCACATGAACATTGGATTGCAAGCTGTTTTGGACAACTTTCTTTCTCTTCTTGCAAAACACTCGGCAGACCTCCGTGCAGCCTCTAGAACACGATGGGAGATGTTTTCTGTGCTGGCAGAGTTTCTGCTTGCCAGACAGAGTGGAAAAGCTTTTTGCTAAGATGTAGACGAGAAGAGAGGCTAAAGACGAAGGTACGGTGCTCTGCAGAGCTAAGCACCGCTCCCGGACCTCTTTCGGCAGAAGGCGCACACCGCAGAGCACTGTGAGCGGCAGAATCGTCTTTGCGCGAAGAAGCAGCTTCTTCGTCTCCGGGAGCCGGAGAGAGCGGCAACTTCGCAAAGGTGATGAAACAAGCTGTACAACACTGCGATTGTGTGCGCAGCTTGAAAACTGAGAGAAAACAGTACCTGACCACTCTCCTGCCTTTTCTATTCACATGAACATTGGATTGCAAGCTGTTTTGGACAACTTTCTTTCTCTTCTTGCAAAACACTCGGCAGACCTCCGTGCAGCCTCTAGAACACGATGGGAGATGTTTTCTGTGCTGGCAGAGTTTCTCCTTGCCAGACAGAGTGGAAAAGCTTTTTGCTAAGATGTAGACGAGAAGAGAGGCTAAAGACGAAGGTACGGTGCTCTGCAGAGCTAAGCACCGCTCCCGGACCTCTTTCGGCAGAAGGCGCACACCGCAGAGCACTGTGAGCGGCAGAATCGTCTTTGCGCGAAGAAGCAGCTTCTTCGTCTCCGGGAGCCGGAGAGAGCGGCAACTTGGCAAAGGTGATGAAACAAGCTGTACAACACTGCGATTGTGTGCGCAGCTTGAAAACTGAGAGAAAACAGTACCTGACCACTCTCCTGCCTTTTCTATTCACATGAACATTGGATTGCAAGCTGTTTTGGACAACATTCTTTCTCTTCTTGCAAAACACTCGGCAGACCTCCGTGCAGCTTCTAGAACACGATGGGAGATGTTTTCTGTGCTGGCAGAGTTTCTCCTTGCCAGACAGAGTGGAAAAGCTTTTTGCTAAGATGTAGACGAGAAGAGAGGCTAAAGACGAAGGTACGGTGCTCTGCAGAGCTAAGCACCGCTCCCGGACCTCTTTCGGCAGAAGGCGCACACCGCAGAGCACTGTGAGCGGCAGAATCGTCTTTGCGCGAAGAAGCAGCTTCTTCGTCTCCGGGAGCCGGAGAGAGCGGCAACTTCGCAAAGGTGATGAAACAAGCTGTACAACACTGCGATTGTGTGCGCAGCTTGCCAACTGAGAGAAAACAGTACCTGAGCACTCTCCTGCCTTTTCTATTCACATGAACATTGGATTGCAAGCTGTTTTGGACAACTTTCTTTCTCTTCTTGCAAAACACTCGGCAGACCGTGCAGCTTCTAGAACACGATGGGAGATGTTTTCTGGGCTGGCACAGTTTCTCCTTGCCAGACAGAGTGGAAAAGCTTTTTGCTAAGATGTAGACGAGAAGAGAGGCTAAAGACGAAGGTACGGTGCTCTGCAGAGCTAAGCACCGCTTCAGGGCCTCTTTCGACTGAAGACGCACACCGCAGAGCACTGTGAGCGGCAGAATCGTCTTTGCGCAAAGAAGCAGCTTCTTCGTCTCCGGGAGCCGGAGAGAGCGGCAGCTTCGCAAAGGTGATGAAACAAGCTGTACAACACTGCGATTGTGTGCGCAGCTTGCCAACTGAGAGAAAACAGTACCTGAGCACTCTCCTGCCTTTTCTATTCACATGAACATTCGATTGCAAGCTGTTTTGGACAACTTTCTTTCTCTTCTTGCAAAACACTCGGCAGACCTCCGTGCAGCCTCTAGAACACGATGGGAGATGTTATCTGTGCTGGCAGAGTTTCTCCTTGCCAGACAGAGTGGAAAAGCTTTTTGCTAAGATGTAGACGAGAAGAGAGGCTAAAGACGAAGGTACGGTGCTCTGTAGAGCTAAGCACCGCTCCCGGACCTCTTTCGGCAGAAGGCGCACACCGCAGAGCACTGTGAGCGGCAGAATCGTCTTTGCGCGAAGAAGCAGCTTCTTCGTCTCCGGGAGCCGGAGAGAGCGGCAACTTCGCAAAGGTGATGAAACAAGCTGTACAACACTGCGATTGTGTGCGCAGCTTGCCAACTGAGAGAAAACAGTACCTGAACACTCTCCTGCCTTTTCTATTCACATGAACATTCGATTGCAAGCTGTTTTGGACAACTTTCTTTCTCTTCTTGCAAAACACTCGGCAGACCTCCGTGCAGCCTCTAGAACACGATGGGAGATGTTTTCTGTGCTGGCAGAGTTTCTCCTTGCCAGACAGAGTGGAAAAGCTTTTTGCTAAGATGTAGACGAGAAGAGAGGCTAAAGACGAAGGTACGGTGCTCTGCAGAGCTAAGCACCGCTCCCGGACCTCTTTCGGCAGAAGGCGCACACCGCAGAGCACTGTGAGCGGCAGAATCGTCTTTGCGCGAAGAAGCAGCTTCTTCGTCTCCGGGAGCCGGAGAGAGCGGCAACTTCGCAAAGGTGATGAAACAAGCTGTACAACACTGCGATTGTGTGCGCAGCTTGCCAACTGAGAGAAAACAGTACCTGAGCACTCTCCTGCCTTTTCTATTCACATGAACATTCGATTGCAAGCTGTTTTGGACAACTTTCTTTCTCTTCTTGCAAAACACTCGGCAGACCTCCGTGCAGCCTCTAGAACACGATGGGAGATGTTTTCTGTGCTGGCACAGTTTCTCCTTGCCAGACAGAGTGGAAAAGCTTTTTGCTAAGATGTAGACGAGAAGAGAGGCTAAAGACGAAGGTACGGTGCTCTGCAGAGCTAAGCACCGCTCCCGGACCTCTTTCGGCAGAAGGCACACACCGCAGAGCACTGTGAGCGGCAGAATCGTCTTTGCGCGAAGAAGCAGCTTCTTCGTCTCCGGGAGCCGGAGAGAGCGGCAACTTCGCAAAGGTGATGAAACAAGCTGTACAACACTGCGATTGTGTGCGCAGCTTGCCAACTGAGAGAAAACAGTACCTGAGCACTCTCCTGCCTTTTCTATTCACATGAACATTGGATTGCAAGCTGTTTTGGACAACTTTCTTTCTCTTCTTGCAAAACACTCGGCAGACCTCCGTGCAGCCTCTAGAACACGATGGGAGATGTTTTCTGTGCTGGCAGAGTTTCTCCTTGCCAGACAGAGTGGAAAAGCTTTTTGCTAAGATGTAGACGAGAAGAGAGGCTAAAGACGAAGGTACGGTGCTCTGCAGTGCTAAGCACCGCTCCCGGACCTCTTTCGGCAGAAGGCGCACACCGCAGAGCACTGTGAGCGGCAGAATCGTCTTTGCGCGAAGAAGCAGCTTCTTCGTCTCCGGGAGCCGGAGAGAGCGGCAACTTCGCAAAGGTGATGAAACAAGCTGTACAACACTGCGATTGTGTGCGCAGCTTGCCAACTGAGAGAAAACAGTACCTGAGCACTCTCCTGCCTTTTCTATTCACATGAACATTGGATTGCAAGCTGTTTTGGACAACTTTCTTTCTCTTCTTGCAAAACACTCGGCAGACCTCCGTGCAGCCTCTAGAACACGATGGGAGATGTTTTCTGTGCTGGCACAGTTTCTCCTTGCCAGACAGAGTGGAAAAGCTTTTTGCTAAGATGTAGACGAGAAGAGAGGCTAAAGACGAAGGTACGGTGCTCTGCAGAGCTAAGCACCGCTCCCGGACCTCTTTCGGCAGAAGGCGCACACCGCAGAGCACTGTGAGCGGCAGAATCGTCTTTGCGCGAAGAAGCAGCTTCTTCGTCTCCGGGAGCCGGAGAGAGCGGCAACTTGGCAAAGGTGATGAAACAAGCTGTACAACACTGCGATTGTGTGCGCAGCTTGAAAACTGAGAGAAAACAGTACCTGAGCACTGTCCTGCGTTTTCTATTCACATGAACATTCGATTGCAAGCTGTTTTGGACAACATTCTTTCTCTTCTTGCAAAACACTCGGCAGACCTCCGTGCAGCTTCTAGAACACGATGGGAGATGTTTTCTGTGCTGGCAGAGTTTCTCCTTGCCAGACAGAGTGGAAAAGCTTTTTGCTAAGATGTAGACGAGAAGAGAGGCTAAAGACGAAGGTACGGTGCTCTGCAGAGCTAAGCACCGCTCCCGGACCTCTTTCGGCAGAAGGCGCACACCGCAGAGCACTGTGAGCGGCAGAATCGTCTTTGCGCGAAGAAGCAGCTTCTTCGTCTCCGGGAGCCGGAGAGAGCGGCAACTTCGCAAAGGTGATGAAACAAGCTGTACAACACTGCGATTGTGTGCGCAGCTTGCCAACTGAGAGAAAACAGTACCTGAGCACTCTCCTGCCTTTTCTATTCACATGAACATTGGATTGCAAGCTGTTTTGGACAACTTTCTTTCTCTTCTTGCAAAACACTCGGCAGACCTCCGTGCAGCTTCTAGAACACGATGGGAGATGTTTTCTGTGCTGGCAGAGTTTCTCCTTGCCAGACAGAGTGGAAAAGCTTTTTGCTAAGATGTAGACGAGAAGAGAGGCTAAAGACGAAGGTACGGTGCTCTGCAGAGCTAAGCACCGCTCCCGGACCTCTTTCGGCAGAAGGCGCACACCGCAGAGCACTGTGAGCGGCAGAATCGTCTTTGCGCGAAGAAGCAGCTTCTTCGTCTCCGGGAGCCGGAGAGAGCGGCAACTTGGCAAAGGTGATGAAACAAGCTGTACAACACTGCGATTGTGTGCGCAGCTTGCCAACTGAGAGAAAACAGTACCTGACCACTCTCCTGCCTTTTCTATTCACATGAACATTGGATTGCAAGCTGTTATGGACAACATTCTTTCTCTTCTTGCAAAACACTCGGCAGACCTCCGTGCAGCTTCTAGAACACGATGGGAGATGTTTTCTGTGCTGGCAGAGTTTCTCCTTGCCAGACAGAGTGGAAAAGCTTTTTGCTAAGATGTAGACGAGAAGAGAGGCTAAAGACGAAGGTACGGTGCTCTGCAGAGCTAAGCACCGCTCCCGGACCTCTTTCGGCAGAAGGCGCACACCGCAGAGCACTGTGAGCGGCAGAATCGTCTTTGCGCGAAGAAGCAGCTTCTTCGTCTCCGGGAGCCGGAGAGAGCGGCAACTTCGCAAAGGTGATGAAACAAGCTGTACAACACTGCGATTGTGTGCGCAGCTTGCCAACTGAGAGAAAACAGTACCTGAGCACTCTCCTGCCTTTTCTATTCACATGAACATTGGATTGCAAGCTGTTTTGGACAACTTTCTTTCTCTTCTTGCAAAACACTCGGCAGACCTCCGTGCAGCTTCTAGAACACGATGGGAGATGTTTTCTGGGCGGGCACAGTTTCTCCTTGCCAGACAGAGTGGAAAAGCTTTTTGCTAAGATGTAGACGAGAAGAGAGGCTAAAGACGAAGGTACTGTGCTCTGCAGAGCTAAGCACCGCTTCAGGGCCTCTTTCGACTGAAGACGCACACCGCAGAGCACTGTGAGCGGCAGAATCGTCTTTGCGCGAAGAAGCAGCTTCTTCGTCTCCGGGAGCCGGAGAGAGCGGCAGCTTCGCAAAGGTGATGAAACAAGCTGTACAACACTGCGATTGTGTGCGCAGCTTGCCAACTGAGAGAAAACAGTACCTGAGCACTCTCCTGCCTTTTCTATTCACATGAACATTGGATTGCAAGCTGTTTTGGACAACTTTCTTTCTCTTCTTGCAAAACACTCGGCAGACCTCCGTGCAGCTTCTAGAACATGATGGGAGATGTTTTCTGTGCTGGCAGAGTTTCTCCTTGCCAGACAGAGTGGAAAAGCTTTTTGCTAAGATGTAGACGAGAAGAGAGGCTAAAGACGAAGGTACGGTGCTCTGTAGAGCTAAGCACCGCTCCCGGTCCTCTTTCGGCAGAAGGCGCACACCGCAGTGCACTGTGAGCGGCAGAATCGTCTTTGCGCGAAGAAGCAGCTTCTTCGTCTCCGGGAGCCGGAGAGAGCGGCAACTTCGCAAAGGTGATGAAACAAGCTGTACAACACTGCGATTGTGTGCGCTGCTTGCCAACTGAGAGAAAACAGTACCTGAGCACTCTCCTGCCTTTTCTATTCACATGAACATTGGATTGCAAGCTGTTTTGGACAACTTTCTTTCTCTTCTTGCAAAACACTCGGCAGACCTCCGTGCAGCCTCTAGAACACGATGGGAGATGTTTTCTGTGCTGGCACAGTTTCTCCTTGCCAGACAGAGTGGAAAAGCTTTTTGCTAAGATGTAGACGAGAAGAGAGGCTAAAGACGAAGGTACGGTGCTCTGCAGAGCTAAGCACCGCTCCCGGACCTCTTTCGGCAGAAGGCGCACACCGCAGAGCACTCTGAGCGGCAGAATCGTCTTTGCGCGAAGAAGCAGCTTCTTCGTCTCCGCGAGCCGGAGAGAGCGGCAACTTCGCAAAGGTGATGAAACAAGCTGTACAACACTGCGATTGTGTGCGCAGCTTGCCAACTGAGAGAAAACAGTACCTGACCACTCTTCTGCCTTTTCTATTCACATGAATATTCGATTGCAAGCTGTTTTGGACAACTTTCTTTCTCTTCTTGCAAAACACTCGGCAGACCTCCGTGCAGCCTCTAGAACACGATGGGAGATGTTTTCTGTGCTGGCAGAGTTTCTCCTTGCCAGACAGAGTGGAAAAGCTTTTTGCTAAGATGTAGACGAGAAGAGAGGCTAAAGACGAAGGTACGGTGCTCTGCAGAGCTAAGCACCGCTCCCGGACCTCTTTCGGCAGAACTCGCACACCGCAGAGCACTCTGAGCGGCAGAATCGTCTTTGCGCGAAGAAGCAGCTTCTTCGTGTCCGGGAGCCGGAGAGAGCGGCAACTTCGCAAAGGTGATGAAACAAGCTGTACAACACTGCGATTGTGTGCGCAGCTTGCCAACTGAAAGAAAACAGTACCTGAGCACTCTCCTGCCTTTTCTATTCACATGAACATTGGATTGCAAGCTGTTTTGGACAACTTTCTTTCTCTTCTTGCAAAACACTCGGCAGACCTCCGTGCAGCCTCTAGAACACGATGGGAGATGTTTTCTGTGCTGGCACAGTTTCTCCTTGCCAGACAGAGTGGAAAAGCTTTTTGCTAAGATGTAGACGAGAAGAGAGGCTAAAGACGAAGGTACGGTGCTCTGCAGAGCTAAGCACCGCTCCCGGACCTCTTTCGGCAGAAGGCGCACACCGCAGAGCACTGTGAGCGGCAGAATCGTCTTTGCGCGAAGAAGCAGCTTCTTCGTCTCCGGGAGCCGGAGAGAGCGGCAACTTCGCAAAGGTGATGAAACAAGCTGTACAACACTGCCATTGTGTGCGCAGCTTGAAAACTGAAAGAAAACAGTACCTGAGCACTCTCCTGCCTTTTCTATTCACATGAACATTCGATTGCATGCTGTTTTGGACAACTTTCTTTCTCTTCTTGCAAAACACTCGGCAGACCTCCGTGCAGCTTCTAGAACACGATGGGAGATGTTTTCTGTGCTGGCAGAGTTTCTCCTTGCCAGACAGAGTGGAAAAGCTTTTTGCTAAGATGTAGACGAGAAGAGAGGCTAAAGACGAAGGTACGGTGCTCTGCAGAGCTAAGCACCGCTCCCGGACCTCTTTCGGCAGAAGGCGCACACCGCAGAGCACTGTGAGCGGCAGAATCGTCTTTGCGCGAAGAAGCAGCTTCTTCGTCTCCGGGAGCCGGAGAGAGCGGCAACTTCGCAAAGGTGATGAAACAAGCTGTACAACACTGCGATTGTGTGCGCAGCTTGCCAACTGAGAGAAAACAGTACCTGAGCACTCTCCTGCCTTTTCTATTCACATGAACATTGGATTGCAAGCTGTTTTGGACAACTTTCTTTCTCTTCTTGCAAAACACTCGGCAGACCTCCGTGCAGCCTCTAGAACACGATGGGAGATGTTTTCTGTGCTGGCAGAGTTTCTCCTTGCCAGACAGAGTGGAAAAGCTTTTTGCTAAGATGTAGACGAGAAGAGAGGCTAAAGACGAAGGTACGGTGCTCTGCAGAGCTAAGCACCGCTCCCGGACCTCTTTCGGCAGAAGGCGCACACCGCAGAGCACTGTGAGCGGCAGAATCGTCTTTGCGCGAAGAAGCAGCTTCTTCGTCTCCGGGAGCCGGAGAGAGCGGCAACTTCGCAAAGGTGATGAAACAAGCTGTACAACACTGCGATTGTGTGCGCAGCTTGCCAACTGAGAGAAAACAGTACCTGAGCACTCTCCTGCCTTTTCTATTCACATGAACATTGGATTGCAAGCTGTTTTGGACAACTTTCTTTCTCTTCTTGCAAAACACTCGGCAGACCTCCGTGCAGCCTCTAGAACACGATGGGAGATGTTTTCTGTGCTGGCAGAGTTTCTCCTTGCCAGACAGAGTGGAAAAGCTTTTTGCTAAGATGTAGACGAGAAGAGAGGCTAAAGACGAAGGTACGGTGCTCTGCAGAGCTAAGCACCGCTCCCGGACCTCTTTCGGCAGAAGGCGCACACCGCAGAGCACTGTGAGCGGCAGAATCGTCTTTGCGCGAAGAAGCAGCTTCTTCGTCTCCGGGAGCCGGAGAGAGCGGCAACTTCGCAAAGGTGATGAAACAAGCTGTACAACACTGCCATTGTGTGCGCAGCTTGCCAACTGAGAGAAAACAGTACCTGAGCACTCTCCTGCCTTTTCTATTCACATGAACATTGGATTGCAAGCTGTTTTGGACAACATTCTTTCTCTTCTTGCAAAACACTCGGCAGACCTCCGTGCAGCCTCTAGAACACGATGGGAGATGTTTTCTGTGCTGGCACAGTTTCTCCTTGCCAGACAGAGTGGAAAAGCTTTTTGCTAAGATGTAGACGAGAAGAGAGGCTAAAGACGAAGGTACGGTGCTCTGCAGAGCTAAGCACCGCTCCCGGACCTCTTTCGGCAGAAGGCACACACCGCAGAGCACTGTGAGCGGCAGAATCGTCTTTGCGCGAAGAAGCAGCTTCTTCGTCTCCGGGAGCCGGAGAGAGCGGCAACTTCGCAAAGGTGATGAAACAAGCTGTACAACACTGCGATTGTGTGCGCAGCTTGCCAACTGAGAGAAAACAGTACCTCAGCACTCTCCTGCCTTTTCTATTCACATGAACATTGGATTGCAAGCTGTTTTGGACAACTTTCTTTCTCTTCTTGCAAAACACTCGGCAGACCTCCGTGCAGCCTCTAGAACACGATGGGAGATGTTTTCTGTGCTGGCACAGTTTCTCCTTGCCAGACAGAGTGGAAAAGCTTTTTGCTAAGATGTAGACGAGAAGAGAGGCTAAAGACGAAGGTACGGTGCTCTGCAGAGCTAAGCACCGCTCCCGGACCTCTTTCGGCAGAAGGCGCACACCGCAGAGCACTGTGAGCGGCAGAATCGTCTTTGCGCGAAGAAGCAGCTTCTTCGTCTCCGGGAGCCGGAGAGAGCGGCAACTTCGCAAAGGTGATGAAACAAGCTGTACAACACTGCGATTGTGTGCGCAGCTTGCCAACTGAGAGAAAACAGTACCTGAGCACTCTCCTGCTTTTTCTATTCACATGAACATTGGATTGCAAGCTGTTTTGGACAACTTTCTTTCTCTTCTTGCAAAACACTCGGCAGACCTCCGTGCAGCCTCTAGAACACGATGGGAGATGTTTTCTGTGCTGGCACAGTTTCTCCTTGCCAGACAGAGTGGAAAAGCTTTTTGCTAAGATGTAGACGAGAAGAGAGGCTAAAGACGAAGGTACGGTGCTCTGCAGAGCTAAGCACCGCTCCCGGACCTCTTTCGGCAGAACTCGCACACCGCAGAGCACTGTGAGCGGCAGAATCGTCTTTGCGCGAAGAAGCAGCTTCTTCGTCTCCGGGAGCCGGAGAGAGCGGCAACTTCGCAAAGGTGATGAAACAAGCTGTACAACACTGCGATTGTGTGCGCAGCTTGCCAACTGAGAGAAAACAGTACCTGAGCACTCTCCTGCCTTTTCTATTCACATGAACATTCGATTGCAAGCTGTTTTGGACAACTTTCTTTCTCTTCTTGCAAAACACTCGGCAGACCTCCGTGCAGCCTCTAGAACACGATGGGAGATGTTTTCTGTGCTGGCACAGTTTCTCCTTGCCAGACAGAGTGGAAAAGCTTTTTGCTAAGATGTAGACGAGAAGAGAGGCTAAAGACGAAGGTACGGTGCTCTGCAGAGCTAAGCACCGCTCCCGGACCTCTTTCGGCAGAACTCGCACACCGCAGAGCACTGTGAGCGGCAGAATCGTCTTTGCGCGAAGAAGCAGCTTCTTCGTCTCCGGGAGCCGGAGAGAGCGGCAACTTCGCAAAGGTGATGAAACAAGCTGTAAAACACTGCGATTGTGTGCGCAGCTTGCCAACTGAGAGAAAACAGTACCTGAGCACTCTCCTGCCTTTTCTATTCACATGAACATTCGATTGGAAGCTGTTTTGGACAACTTTCTTTCTCTTCTTGCAAAACACTCGGCAGACCTCCGTGCAGCCTCTAGAACACGATGGGAGATGTTTTCTGTGCTGGCACAGTTTCT
Source organism: Melozone crissalis (assembly GCF_028551555.1). Lineage (NCBI taxonomy): Eukaryota > Metazoa > Chordata > Aves > Passeriformes > Passerellidae > Melozone > Melozone crissalis. The sequence continues at coordinate 128,726 of NW_026536237.1, read as the reverse complement.
CCTTGCCAGACAGAGTGGAAAAGCTTTTTGCTAAGATGTAGACGAGAAGAGAGGCTAAAGACGAAGGTACGGTGCTCTGCAGAGCTAAGCACCGCTCCCGGACCTCTTTCGGCAGAAGGCGCACACCGCAGAGCACTGTGAGCGGCAGAATCGTCTTTGCGCGAAGAAGCAGCTTCTTCGTCTCCGGGAGCCGGAGAGAGCGGCAACTTCGCAAAGGTGATGAAACAAGCTGTACAACACTGCCATTGTGTGCGCAGCTTGAAAACTGAAAGAAAACAGTACCTGAGCACTCTCCTGCCTTTTCTATTCACATGAACATTCGATTGCAAGCTGTTTTGGACAACTTTCTTTCTCTTCTTGCAAAACACTCGGCAGACCTCCGTGCAGCCTCTAGAACACGATGGGAGATGTTTTCTGTGCTGGCAGAGTTTCTGCTTGCCAGACAGAGTGGAAAAGCTTTTTGCTAAGATGTAGACGAGAAGAGAGGCTAAAGACGAAGGTACGGTGCTCTGCAGAGCTAAGAACCGCTCCCGGACCTCTTTCGGCAGAAGGCGCACACCGCAGAGCACTGTGAGCGGCAGAATCGTCTTTGCGCGAAGAAGCAGCTTCTTCGTCTCCGGGAGCCGGAGAGAGCGGCAACTTCGCAAAGGTGATGAAACAAGCTGTACAACACTGCCATTGTGTGCGCAGCTTGCCAACTGAGAGAAAACAGTACCTGAGCACTCTCCTGCCTTTTCTATTCACATGAACATTGGATTGCAAGCTGTTTTGGACAACTTTCTTTCTCTTCTTGCAAAACACTCGGCAGACCTCCGTGCAGCTTCTAGAACACGATGGGAGATGTTTTCTGTTCTGGCAGAGTTTCTCCTTGCCAGACAGAGTGGAAAAGCTTTTTGCTAAGATGTAGACGAGAAGAGAGGCTAAAGACGAAGGTACGGTGCTCTGCAGAGCTAAGCACCGCTCCCAGACCTCTTTCGGCAGAAGGCGCACACCGCAGAGCACTGTGAGCGGCAGAATCGTCTTTGCGCGAAGAAGCAGCTTCTTCGTCTCCGGGAGCCGGAGAGAGCGGCAACTTCGCAAAGGTGATGAAACAAGCTGTACAACACTGCCATTGTGTGCGCAGCTTGCCAACTGAGAGAAAACAGTACCTGAGCACTCTCCTGCCTTTTCTATTCACATGAACATTGGATTGCAAGCTGTTTTGGACAACTTTCTTTCTCTTCTTGCAAAACACTCGGCAGACCTCCGTGCAGCCTCTAGAACACGATGGGAGATGTTTTCTGTGCTGGCACAGTTTCTCCTTGCCAGACAGAGTGGAAAAGCTTTTTGCTAAGATGTAGACGAGAAGAGAGGCTAAAGACGAAGGTACGGTGCTCTGCAGAGCTAAGCACCGCTCCCGGACCTCTTTCGGCAGAAGGCGCACACCGCAGAGCACTGTGAGCGGCAGAATCGTCTTTGCGCGAAGAAGCAGCTTCTTCGTCTCCGGGAGCCGGAGAGAGCGGCAACTTCGCAAAGGTGATGAAACAAGCTGTACAACACTGCGATTGTGTGCGCAGCTTGCCAACTGAGAGAAAACAGTACCTGAGCACTCTCCTGCCTTTTCTATTCACATGAACATTGGATTGCAAGCTGTTTTGGACAACTTTCTTTCTCCTCTTGCAAAGCACTCGGCAGACCTCCGTGCAGCCTCTAGAACACGATGGGAGATGTTTTCTGTGCTGGCACAGTTTCTCCTTGCCAGACAGAGTGGAAAAGCTTTTTGCTAAGATGTAGACGAGAAGAGAGGCTAAAGACGAAGGTACGGTGCTCTGCAGAGCTAAGCACCGCTCCTGGGCTTCTTTCGGCAGAAGGTGCACACCGCAGAGCACTGTGAGCGGCAGAATCGTCTTTGCGCGAAGAAGCAGCTTCTTCGTCTCCGGGAGCCGGAGAGAGCGGCAACTTCGCAAAGGTGATGAAACAAGCTGTACAACACTGCGATTGTGTGCGCAGTTTGAAAACTGAGAGAAAACAGTACCTGAGCACTCTCCTGCCTTTTCTATTCACATGAACATTGGATTGCAAGCTGTTTTGGACAACATTCTTTCTCTTCTTGCAAAACACTCGGCAGACCTCCGTGCAGCTTCCAGAACCCGATGGGAGATGTTTTCTGTGCTGGCACAGTTTCTCCTTGCCAGACAGAGTGGAAAAGCTTTTTGCTAAGATGTAGACGAGAAGAGAGGCTAAAGACGAAGGTACGGTGCTCTGCAGAGCTAAGCACCGCTCCCGGACCTCTTTCGGCAGAAGGCACACACCGCAGAGCACTGTGAGCGGCAGAATCGTCTTTGCGCGAAGAAGCAGCTTCTTCGTCTCCGGGAGCCGGAGAGAGCGGCAACTTCGCAAAGGTGATGAAACAAGCTGTACAACACTGCGATTGTGTGCGCAGCTTGCCAACTGAGAGAAAACAGTACCTGAGCACTCTCCTGCCTTTTCTATTCACATGAACATTGGATTGCAAGCTGTTTTGGACAACTTTCTTTCTCTTCTTGCAAAACACTCGGCAGACCTCCGTGCAGCCTCTAGAACACGATAGGATATGTTATTTGTGCTGGCACAGTTTCTCCTTGCCAGACAGAGTGGAAAAGCTTTTTGCTAAGATGTAGACGAGAAGAGAGGCTAAAGACGAAGGTACGGTGCTCTGCAGAGCTAAGCACCGCTCCCGGACCTCTTTCGGCAGAAGGCGCACACCGCAGAGCACTGTGAGCGGCAGAATCGTCTTTGCGCGAAGAAGCAGCTTCTTCGTCTCCGGGAGCCGGAGAGAGCGGCAACTTCGCAAAGGTGATGAAACAAGCTGTACAACACTGCGATTGTGTGCGCAGCTTGCCAACTGAGAGAAAACAGTACCTGAGCACTCTCCTGCCTTTTCTATTCACATGAATATTCGATTGCAAGCTGTTTTGGACAACTTTCTTTCTCTTCTTGCAAAACACTCGGCAGACCTCCGTGCAGCCTCTAGAACACGATGGGAGATGTTTTCTGTGCTGGCAGAGTTTCTCCTTGCCAGACAGAGTGGAAAAGCTTTTTGCTAAGATGTAGACGAGAAGAGAGGCTAAAGACGAAGGTACGGTGCTCTGCAGAGCTAAGCACCGCTCCCGGACCTCTTTCGGCAGAAGGCGCACACCGCAGAGCACTGTGAGCGGCAGAATCGTCTTTGCGCGAAGAAGCAGCTTCTTCGTCTCCGGGAGCCGGAGAGAGCGGCAACTTCGCAAAGGTGATGAAACAAGCTGTACAACACTGCGATTGTGTGCGCAGCTTGCCAACTGAGAGAAAACAGTACCTGAGCACTCTCCTGCCTTTTCTATTCACATGAACATTGGATTGCAAGCTGTTTTGGACAACTTTCTTTCTCTTCTTGCAAAACACTCGGCAGACCTCCGTGCAGCCTCTAGAACACGATGGGAGATGTTTTCTGTGCTGGCAGAGTTTCTCCTTGCCAGACAGAGTGGAAAAGCTTTTTGCTAAGATGTAGACGAGAAGAGAGGCTAAAGACGAAGGTACGGTGCTCTGCAGAGCTAAGCACCGCTCCCGGACCTCTTTCGGCAGAAGGCGCACACCGCAGAGCACTGTGAGCGGCAGAATCGTCTTTGCGCGAAGAAGCAGCTTCTTCGTCTCCGGGAGCCGGAGAGAGCGGCAACTTCGCAAAGGTGATGAAACAAGCTGTACAACACTGCGATTGTGTGCGCAGCTTGCCAACTGAGAGAAAACAGTACCTGAGCACTCTCCTGCCTTTTCTATTCACATGAACATTGGATTGCAAGCTGTTTTGGACAACTTTCTTTCTCTTCTTGCAAAACACTCGGCAGACCTCCGTGCAGCCTCTAGAACACGATGGGAGATGTTTTCTGTGCTGGCAGAGTTTCTCCTTGCCAGACAGAGTGGAAAAGCTTTTTGCTAAGATGTAGACGAGAAGAGAGGCTAAAGACGAAGGTACGGTGCTCTGCAGAGCTAAGCACCGCTCCCGGACCTCTTTCGGCAGAAGGCGCACACCGCAGAGCACTGTGAGCGGCAGAATCGTCTTTGCGCGAAGAAGCAGCTTCTTCGTCTCCGGGAGCCGGAGAGAGCGGCAACTTCGCAAAGGTGATGAAACAAGCTGTACAACACTGCGATTGTGTGCGCAGCTTGCCAACTGAGAGAAAACAGTACCTGAGCACTCTCCTGCCTTTTCTATTCACATGAACATTGGATTGCAAGCTGTTTTGGACAACTTTCTTTCTCTTCTTGCAAAACACTCGGCAGACCTCCGTGCAGCCTCTAGAACACGATGGGAGATGTTTTCTGTGCTGGCACAGTTTCTCCTTGCCAGACAGAGTGGAAAAGCTTTTTGCTAAGATGTAGACGAGAAGAGAGGCTAAAGACGAAGGTACGGTGCTCTGCAGAGCTAAGCACCGCTCCCGGACCTCTTTCGGCAGAAGGCGCACACCGCAGAGCACTGTGAGCGGCAGAATCGTCTTTGCGCGAAGAAGCAGCTTCTTCGTCTCCGGGAGCCGGAGAGAGCGGCAACTTCGCAAAGGTGATGAAACAAGCTGTACAACACTGCGATTGTGTGCGCAGCTTGCCAACTGAGAGAAAACAGTACCTGAGCACTCTCCTGCCTTTTCTATTCACATGAACATTCGATTGCAAGCTGTTTTGGACAACTTTCTTTCTCTTCTTGCAAAACACTCGGCAGACCTCCGTGCAGCCTCTAGAACACGATGGGAGATGTTTTCTGTGCTGGCAGAGTTTCTCCTTGCCAGACAGAGTGGAAAAGCTTTTTGCTAAGATGTAGACGAGAAGAGAGGCTAAAGACGAAGGTACGGTGCTCTGCAGAGCTAAGCACCGCTCCCGGACCTCTTTCGGCAGAAGGCGCACACCGCAGAGCACTGTGAGCGGCAGAATCGTCTTTGCGCGAAGAAGCAGCTTCTTCGTCTCCGGGAGCCGGAGAGAGCGGCAACTTCGCAAAGGTGATGAAACAAGCTGTACAACACTGCGATTGTGTGCGCAGCTTGCCAACTGAGAGAAAACAGTACCTGAGCACTCTCCTGCCTTTTCTATTCACATGAACATTGGATTGCAAGCTGTTTTGGACAACTTTCTTTCTCTTCTTGCAAAACACTCGGCAGACCTCCGTGCAGCTTCTAGAACACGATGGGAGATGTTTTCTGTGCTGGCAGAGTTTCTCCTTGCCAGACAGAGTGGAAAAGCTTTTTGCTAAGATGTAGACGAGAAGAGAGGCTAAAGACGAAGGTACGGTGCTCTGCAGAGCTAAGCACCGCTCCCGGACCTCTTTCGGCAGAAGGCGCACACCGCAGAGCACTGTGAGCGGCAGAATCGTCTTTGCGCGAAGAAGCAGCTTCTTCGTCTCCGGGAGCCGGAGAGAGCGGCAACTTCGCAAAGGTGATGAAACAAGCTGTACAACACTGCGATTGTGTGCGCAGCTTGCCAACTGAGAGAAAACAGTACCTGAGCACTCTCCTGCCTTTTCTAGTCACATGAACATTGGATTGCAAGCTGTTTTGGACAACTTTCTTTCTCTTCTTGCAAAACACTCGGCAGACCTCCGTGCAGCCTCTAGAACACGATGAAAGATGTTTTCTGTTCTGGCAGAGTTTCTCCTTGCCAGACAGAGTGGAAAAGCTTTTTGCTAAGATGTAGACGAGAAGAGAGGCTAAAGACGAAGGTACGGTGCTCTGCAGAGCTAAGCACCGCTCCCGGACCTCTTTCGGCAGAAGGCGCACACCGCAGAGCACTGTGAGCGGCAGAATCGTCTTTGCGCGAAGAAGCAGCTTCTTCGTCTCCGGGAGCCGGAGAGAGCGGCAACTTCGCAAAGGTGATGAAACAAGCTGTACAACACTGCGATTGTGTGCGCAGTTTGAAAACTGAGAGAAAACAGTACCTGAGCACTCTCCTGCCTTTTCTATTCACATGAACATTGGATTGCAAGCTGTTTTGGACAACATTCTTTCTCTTCTTGCAAAACACTCGGCAGACCTCCGTGCAGCTTCCAGAACCCGATGGGAGATGTTTTCTGTGCTGGCACAGTTTCTCCTTGCCAGACAGAGTGGAAAAGCTTTTTGCTAAGATGTAGACGAGAAGAGAGGCTAAAGACGAAGGTACGGTGCTCTGCAGAGCTAAGCACCGCTCCCGGACCTCTTTCGGCAGAAGGCACACACCGCAGAGCACTGTGAGCGGCAGAATCGTCTTTGCGCGAAGAAGCAGCTTCTTCGTCTCCGGGAGCCGGAGAGAGCGGCAACTTCGCAAAGGTGATGAAACAAGCTGTACAACACTGCGATTGTGTGCGCAGCTTGCCAACTGAGAGAAAACAGTACCTGAGCACTCTCCTGCCTTTTCTATTCACATGAACATTGGATTGCAAGCTGTTTTGGACAACTTTCTTTCTCTTCTTGCAAAACACTCGGCAGACCTCCGTGCAGCCTCTAGAACACGATGGGAGATGTTTTCTGTGCTGGCACAGTTTCTCCTTGCCAGACAGAGTGGAAAAGCTTTTTGCTAAGATGTAGACGAGAAGAGAGGCTAAAGACGAAGGTACGGTGCTCTGCAGAGCTAAGCACCGCTCCCGGACCACTTTCGGCAGAAGCCGCACACCGCAGAGCACTGTGAGCGGCAGAATCGTCTTTGCGCGAGGAAGCAGCTTCTTCGTCTCCGGGAGCCGGAGAGAGCGGCAACTTCGCAAAGGTGATGAAACAAGCTGTACAACACTGCGATTGTGTGCGCAGCTTGCCAACTGAGAGAAAACAGTACCTGAGCACTCTCCTGCCTTTTCTATTCACATGAACATTGGATTGCAAGCTGTTTTGGACAACTTTCTTTCTCTTCTTGCAAAACACTCGGCAGACCTCCGTGCAGCCTCTAGAACACGATGGGAGATGTTTTCTGTGCTGGCAGAGTTTCTCCTTGCCAGACAGAGTGGAAAAGCTTTTTGCTAAGATGTAGACGAGAAGAGAGGCTAAAGACGAAGGTACGGTGCTCTGCAGAGCTAAGCACCGCTCTTGGGCTTCTTTCGGCAGAAGGCGCACACCGCAGAGCATTGTGAGCGGCAGAATCGTCTTTGCGCGAAGAAGCAGCTTCTTCGTCTCCGGGAGCCGGAGAGAGCGGCAACTTCGCAAAGGTGATGAAACAAGCTGTACAACACTGCGATTGTGTGCGCAGCTTGCCAACTGAGAGAAAACAGTACCTGAGCACTCTCCTGCCTTTTCTATTCACATGAACATTGGATTGCAAGCTGTTTTGGACAACTTTCTTTCTCTTCTTGCAAAACACTCGGCAGACCTCCGTGCAGCCTCTAGAACACGATGGGAGATGTTTTCTGTGCTGGCAGAGTTTCTGCTTGCCAGACAGAGTGGAAAAGCTTTTTGCTAAGATGTAGACGAGAAGAGAGGCTAAAGACGAAGGTACGGTGCTCTGCAGAGCTAAGCACCGCTCCCGGACCTCTTTCGGCAGAAGGCGCACACCGCAGAGCACTGTGAGCGGCAGAATCGTCTTTGCGCGAAGAAGCAGCTTCTTCGTCTCCGGGAGCCGGAGAGAGCGGCAACTTCGCAAAGGTGATGAAACAAGCTGTACAACACTGCGATTGTGTGCGCAGTTTGAAAACTGAGAGAAAACAGTACCTGAGCACTCTCCTGCCTTTTCTATTCACATGAACATTGGATTGCAAGCTGTTTTGGACAACATTCTTTCTCTTCATGCAAAACACTCGGCAGACCTCCGTGCAGCTTCCAGAACCCGATGGGAGATGTTTTCTGTGCTGGCACAGTTTCTCCTTGCCAGACAGAGTGGAAAAGCTTTTTGCTAAGATGTAGACGAGAAGAGAGGCTAAAGACGAAGGTACGGTGCTCTGCAGAGCTAAGCACCGCTCCCGGACCTCTTTCGGCAGAAGGCACACACCGCAGAGCACTGTGAGCGGCAGAATCGTCTTTGCGCGAAGAAGCAGCTTCTTCGTCTCCGGGAGCCGGAGAGAGCGGCAACTTCGCAAAGGTGATGAAACAAGCTGTACAACACTGCGATTGTGTGCGCAGCTTGCCAACTGAGAGAAAACAGTACCTGAGCACTCTCCTGCCTTTTCTATTCACATGAACATTGGATTGCAAGCTGTTTTGGACAACTTTCTTTCTCTTCTTGCAAAACACTCGGCAGACCTCCGTGCAGCCTCTAGAACACGATGGGAGATGTTTTCTGTGCTGGCAGAGTTTCTGCTTGCCAGACAGAGTGGAAAAGCTTTTTGCTAAGATGTAGACGAGAAGAGAGGCTAAAGACGAAGGTACGGTGCTCTGCAGAGCTAAGCACCGCTCCCGGACCTCTTTCGGCAGAAGGCGCACACCGCAGAGCACTGTGAGCGGCAGAATCGTCTTTGCGCGAAGAAGCAGCTTCTTCGTCTCCGGGAGCCGGAGAGAGCGGCAACTTCGCAAAGGTGATGAAACAAGCTGTACAACACTGCGATTGTGTGCGCAGCTTGCCAACTGAGAGAAAACAGTACCTGAGCACTCTCCTGCCTTTTCTATTCACATGAACATTGGATTGCAAGCTGTTTTGGACAACTTTCTTTCTCTTCTTGCAAAACACTCGGCAGACCTCCGTGCAGCCTCTAGAACACGATGGGAGATGTTTTCTGTTCTGGCAGAGTTTCTGCTTGCCAGACAGAGTGGAAAAGCTTTTTGCTAAGATGTAGACGAGAAGAGAGGTAAAGACGAAGGTACGGTGCTCTGCAGAGCTAAGCACCGCTCCCGGACCTCTTTCGGCAGAAGGCGCACACCGCAGAGCACTGTGAGCGGCAGAATCGTCTTTGCGCGAAGAAGCAGCTTCTTCGTCTCCGGGAGCCGGAGAGAGCGGCAACTTCGCAAAGGTGATGAAACAAGCTGTACAACACTGCGATTGTGTGCGCAGCTTGCCAACTGAGAGAAAACAGTACCTGAGCACTCTCCTGCCTTTTCTATTCACATGAACATTGGATTGCAAGCTGTTTTGGACAACTTTCTTTCTCTTCTTGCAAAACACTCGGCAGACCTCCGTGCAGCTTCTAGAACACGATGGGGGATGTTTTCTGTTCTGGCAGAGTTTCTCCTTGCCAGACAGAGTGGAAAAGCTTTTTGCTAAGATGTAGACGAGAAGAGAGGCTAAAGACGAAGGTACGGTGCTCTGCAGAGCTAAGCACCGCTCCCGGACCTCTTTCGGCAGAAGGCGCACACCGCAGAGCACTGTGAGCGGCAGAATCGTCTTTGCGCGAAGAAGCAGCTTCTTCGTCTCCGGGAGCCGGAGAGAGCGGCAACTTCGCAAAGGTGATGAAACAAGCTGTACAACACTGCCATTGTGTGCGCAGCTTGCCAACTGAGAGAAAACAGTACCTGAGCACTCTCCTGCCTTTTCTATTCACATGAACATTCGATTGCAAGCTGTTTTGGACAACTTTCTTTCTCTTCTTGCAAAACACTCGGCAGACCTCCGTGCCCCTCTAGAACACGATAGGATATGTTTTTTGTGCTGGCACAGTTTCTCCTTGCCAGACAGAGTGGAAAAGCTTTTTGCTAAGATGTAGACGAGAAGAGAGGCTAAAGACGAAGGTACGGTGCTCTGCAGAGCTAAGCACCGCTCTTGGGCTTCTTTCGGCAGAAGGCGCACACCGCAAAGCATTGTGAGCGGCAGAATCGTCTTTGCCCGAAGAAGCAGCTTCTTCGTCTCCGGGAGCCGGAGAGAGTGGCAACTTCGCAAAGGTGATGAAACAAGCTGTACAACACTGCGATTGTGTGCGCAGCTTGCCAACTGAGAGAAAACAGTACCTGAGCACTCTCCTGCCTTTTCTAGTCACATGAACATTGGATTGCAAGCTGTTTTGGACAACTTTCTTTCTCTTCTTGCAAAACACTCGGCAGACCTCCGTGCAGCCTCTAGAACACGATGGGAGATGTTTTCTGTGCTGGCACAGTTTCTCCTTGCCAGACAGAGTGGAAAAGCTTTTTGCTAAGATGTAGACGAGAAGAGAGGCTAAAGACGAAGGTACGGTGCTCTGCAGAGCTAAGCACCGCTCCCGGACCTCTTTCGGCAGAAGGCGCACACCGCAGAGCACTGTGAGCGGCAGAATCGTCTTTGCGCGAAGAAGCAGCTTCTTCGTCTCCGGGAGCCGGAGAGAGCGGCAACTTCGCAAAGGTGATGAAACAAGCTGTACAACACTGCCATTGTGTGCGCAGCTTGAAAACTGAAAGAAAACAGTACCTGACCACTCTCCTGCCTTTTCTATTCACATGAACATTGGATTGCAAGCTGTTTTGGACAACTTTCTTTCTCTTCTTGCAAAACACTCGGCAGACATCCGTGCAGCTTCTAGAACACGATAGGATATGTTTTTTGTGCTGGCAGAGTTTCTCCTTGCCAGACAGAGTGGAAAAGCTTTTTGCTAAGATGTAGACGAGAAGAGAGGCTAAAGACGAAGGTACGGTGCTCTGCAGAGCTAAGCACCGCTCCCGGACCTCTTTCGGCAGAACTCGCACACCGCAGAGCACTGTGAGCGGCAGAATCGTCTTTGCGCGAAGAAGCAGCTTCTTCGTCTCCGGGAGCCGGAGAGAGCGGCAACTTCGCAAAGGTGATGAAACAAGCTGTACAACACTGCGATTGTGTGCGCAGCTTGCCAACTGAGAGAAAACAGTACCTGAGCACTCTCCTGCCTTTTCTATTCACATGAACATTGGATTGCAAGCTGTTTTGGACAACTTTCTTTCTCTTCTTGCAAAACACTCGGCAGACCTCCGTGCAGCCTCTAGAACACGATGGGAGATGTTTTCTGTGCTGGCAGAGTTTCTCCTTGCCAGACAGAGTGGAAAAGCTTTTTGCTAAGATGTAGACGAGAAGAGAGGCTAAAGACGAATGTACGGTGCTCTGCAGAGCTAAGCACCGCTCCCAGACCTCTTTCGGCAGAAGGCACACACCGCAGAGCACTGTGAGCGGCAGAATCGTCTTTGCGCGAAGAAGCAGCTTCTTCGTCTCCGGGAGCCGGAGAGAGCGGCAACTTCGCAAAGGTGATGAAACAAGCTGTACAACACTGCGATTGTGTGCGCAGCTTGCCAACTGAGAGAAAATAGTACCTGAGCACTCTCCTGCCTTTTCTATTCACATGAACATTGGATTGCAAGCTGTTTTGGACAACTTTCTTTCTCTTCTTGCAAAACACTCGGCAGACCTCCGTGCAGCTTCTAGAACACGATGGGAGATGTTTTCTGTTCTGGCAGAGTTTCTCCTTGCCAGACAGAGTGGAAAAGCTTTTTGCTAAGATGTAGACGAGAAGAGAGGCTAAAGACGAAGGTACGGTGCTCTGCAGAGCTAAGCACCGCTCCCGGACCTCTTTCGGCAGAAGCCGCACACCGCAGAGCACTGTGAGCGGCAGAATCGTCTTTGCGCGAAGAAGCAGCTTCTTCGTCTCCGGGAGCCGGAGAGAGCGGCAACTTCGCAAAGGTGATGAAACAAGCTGTACAACACTGCGATTGTGTGCGCAGCTTGAAAACTGAGAGAAAACAGTACCTGACCACTCTCCTGCCTTTTCTATTCACATGAATATTCGATTGCAAGCTGTTTTGGACAACTTTCTTTCTCTTCTTGCAAAAGACTCGGCAGACCTCCGTGCAGCCTCTAGAACACGATGGGAGATGTTTTCTGTGCTGGCAGAGTTTCTGCTTGCCAGACAGAGTGGAAAAGCTTTTTGCTAAGATGTAGACGAGAAGAGAGGCTAAAGACGAAGGTACGGTGCTCTGCAGAGCTAAGCACCGCTCCCGGACCTCTTTCGGCAGAAGGCGCACACCGCAGAGCACTGTGAGCGGCAGAATCGTCTTTGCGCGAAGAAGCAGCTTCTTCGTCTCCGGGAGCCGGAGAGAGCGGCAACTTCGCAAAGGTGATGAAACAAGCTGTACAACACTGCGATTGTGTGCGCAGTTTGAAAATTGAGAGAAAACAGTACCTGAGCACTCTCCTGCCTTTTCTATTCACATGAACATTGGATTGCAAGCTGTTTTGGACAACATTCTTTCTCTTCTTGCAAAACTCTCGGCAGACCTACGTGCGGCTTCCAGAACCCGATGGGAGATGTTTTCTGTGCTGGCACAGTTTCTTCTTGCCAGACAGAGTGGAAAAGCTTTTTGCTAAGATGTAGACGAGAAGAGAGGCTAAAGACGAAGGTACGGTGCTCTGCAGAGCTAAGCACCGCTCCCGGACCTCTTTCGGCAGAAGGCGCACACCGCAGAGCACTGTGAGCGGCAGAATCGTCTTTGCGCGAAGAAGCAGCTTCTTCGTCTCCGGGAGCCGGAGAGAGCGGCAACTTCGCGAAGGTGATGAAACAAGCTGTACAACACTGCCATTGTGTGCGGAGCTTGAAAACTGAGAGAAAACAGTACCTGACCACTCTCCTGCCTTTTCTATTCACATGAACATTGGATTGCAAGCTGTTTTGGACAACTTTCTTTCTCTTCTTGCAAAACACTCGGCAGACCTCCGTGCAGCCTCTAGAACACGATGGGAGATGTTTTCTGTGCTGGCACAGTTTCTCCTTGCCAGACAGAGTGGAAAAGCTTTTTGCTAAGATGTAGACGAGAAGAGAGGCTAAAGACGAAGGTACGGTGCTCTGCAGAGCTAAGCACCGCTCCCGGACCTCTTTCGGCAGAAGGCGCACACCGCAGAGCACTGTGAGCGGCAGAATCGTCTTTGCGCGAAGAAGCAGCTTCTTCGTCTCCGGGAGCCGGAGAGAGCGGCAACTTCGCAAAGGTGATGAAACAAGCTGTACAACACTGCGATTGTGTGCGCAGCTTGAAAACTGAGAGAAAACCGTACCTGACCACTCTCCTGCCTTTTATATTCACATGAACATTCGATTGGAAGCTGTTTTGGAAAACTTCCTTTCTCTTCTTGCAAAACACTCGGCAGACCTCCGTGCAGCTTCTAGAACACGATGGGAGATGTTTTCTGTGCTGGCAGAGTTTCTCCTTGCCAGACAGAGTGGAAAAGCTTTTTGCTAAGATGTAGACGAGAAGAGAGGCTAAAGACGAAGGTACGGTGCTCTGCAGAGCTAAGCACCGCTCCCGGACCTCTTTCGGCAGAAGGCGCACACCGCAGAGCACTGTGAGCGGCAGAATCGTCTTTGCGCGAAGAAGCAGCTTCTTCGTCTCCGGGAGCCGGAGAGAGCGGCAACTTCGCAAAGGTGATGAAACAAGCTGTACAACACTGCGATTGTGTGCGCAGCTTGAAAACTGAGAGAAAACAGTACCTGAGCACTCTCCTGCCTTTTCTATTCACATGAACATTGGATTGCAAGCTGTTTTGGACAACTTTCTTTCTCTTCTTGCAAAACACTCGGCAGACCTCCGTGCAGCCTCTAGAACACGATGGGAGATGTTTTCTGTGCTGGCACAGTTTCTCCTTGCCAGACAGAGTGGAAAAGCTTTTTGCTAAGATGTAGACGAGAAGAGAGACTAAAGACGAAGGTACGGTGCTCTGCAGAGCTAAGCACCGCTCTTGGGCTTCTTTCGGCAGAAGGCGCACACCGCAGAGCATTGTGAGCGGCAGAATCGTCTTTGCGCGAAGAAGCAGCTTCTTCGTCTCCGGGAGCCGGAGAGAGCGGCAACTTCGCAAAGGTGATGAAACAAGCTGTACAACACTGCGATTGTGTGCGCTGCTTGAAAACTGAGAGAAAACAGTACCTGACCACTCTCCTGCCTTTTCTATTCACATGAACATTGGATTGCAAGCTGTTTTGGACAACATTCTTTCTCTTCTTGCAAAATACTCGGCAGACCACCGTGCAGCTTCTAGAACACGATGGGAGATGTTTTCTGTGCTGGCAGAGTTTCTCCTTGCCAGACAGAGTGGAAAAGCTTTTTGCTAAGATGTAGACGAGAAGAGAGGCTAAAGACGAAGGTACGGTGCTCTGCAGAGCTAAGCACCGCTCCCGGACCTCTTTCGGCAGAAGGCGCACACCGCAGAGCACTGTGAGCGGCAGAATCGTCTTTGCGCGAAGAAGCAGCTTCTTCGTCTCCGGGAGCCGAGGAGAGCGGCAACTTCGCAAAGGTGATGAAACAAGCTGTACAACACTGCGATTGTGTGCGCAGCTTGCCAACTGAGAGAAAACAGTACCTGACCACTCTCCTGCCTTTTCTAGTCACATGAACATTGGATTGCAAGCTGTTTTGGACAACTTTCTTTCTCTTCTTGCAAAACACTCGGCAGACCTCCGTGCAGCCTCTAGAACACGATGGGAGATGTTTTCTGTGCTGGCAGAGTTTCTGCTTGCCAGACAGAGTGGAAAAGCTTTTTGCTAAGATGTAGACGAGAAGAGAGGCTAAAGACGAAGGTACGGTGCTCTGCAGAGCTAAGCACCGCTCCCGGACCTCTTTCGGCAGAAGGCGCACACCGCAGAGCACTGTGAGCGGCAGAATCGTCTTTGCGCGAAGAAGCAGCTTCTTCGTCTCCGGGAGCCGGAGAGAGCGGCAACTTCGCAAAGGTGATGAAACAAGCTGTACAACACTGCGATTGTGTGCGCAGCTTGAAAACTGAGAGAAAACAGTACCTGACCACTCTCCTGCCTTTTCTATTCACATGAACATTGGATTGCAAGCTGTTTTGGACAACTTTCTTTCTCTTCTTGCAAAACACTCGGCAGACCTCCGTGCAGCCTCTAGAACACGATGGGAGATGTTTTCTGTGCTGGCAGAGTTTCTCCTTGCCAGACAGAGTGGAAAAGCTTTTTGCTAAGATGTAGACGAGAAGAGAGGCTAAAGACGAAGGTACGGTGCTCTGCAGAGCTAAGCACCGCTCCCGGACCTCTTTCGGCAGAAGGCGCACACCGCAGAGCACTGTGAGCGGCAGAATCGTCTTTGCGCGAAGAAGCAGCTTCTTCGTCTCCGGGAGCCGGAGAGAGCGGCAACTTGGCAAAGGTGATGAAACAAGCTGTACAACACTGCGATTGTGTGCGCAGCTTGAAAACTGAGAGAAAACAGTACCTGACCACTCTCCTGCCTTTTCTATTCACATGAACATTGGATTGCAAGCTGTTTTGGACAACATTCTTTCTCTTCTTGCAAAACACTCGGCAGACCTCCGTGCAGCTTCTAGAACACGATGGGAGATGTTTTCTGTGCTGGCAGAGTTTCTCCTTGCCAGACAGAGTGGAAAAGCTTTTTGCTAAGATGTAGACGAGAAGAGAGGCTAAAGACGAAGGTACGGTGCTCTGCAGAGCTAAGCACCGCTCCCGGACCTCTTTCGGCAGAAGGCGCACACCGCAGAGCACTGTGAGCGGCAGAATCGTCTTTGCGCGAAGAAGCAGCTTCTTCGTCTCCGGGAGCCGGAGAGAGCGGCAACTTCGCAAAGGTGATGAAACAAGCTGTACAACACTGCGATTGTGTGCGCAGCTTGCCAACTGAGAGAAAACAGTACCTGAGCACTCTCCTGCCTTTTCTATTCACATGAACATTGGATTGCAAGCTGTTTTGGACAACTTTCTTTCTCTTCTTGCAAAACACTCGGCAGACCGTGCAGCTTCTAGAACACGATGGGAGATGTTTTCTGGGCTGGCACAGTTTCTCCTTGCCAGACAGAGTGGAAAAGCTTTTTGCTAAGATGTAGACGAGAAGAGAGGCTAAAGACGAAGGTACGGTGCTCTGCAGAGCTAAGCACCGCTTCAGGGCCTCTTTCGACTGAAGACGCACACCGCAGAGCACTGTGAGCGGCAGAATCGTCTTTGCGCAAAGAAGCAGCTTCTTCGTCTCCGGGAGCCGGAGAGAGCGGCAGCTTCGCAAAGGTGATGAAACAAGCTGTACAACACTGCGATTGTGTGCGCAGCTTGCCAACTGAGAGAAAACAGTACCTGAGCACTCTCCTGCCTTTTCTATTCACATGAACATTCGATTGCAAGCTGTTTTGGACAACTTTCTTTCTCTTCTTGCAAAACACTCGGCAGACCTCCGTGCAGCCTCTAGAACACGATGGGAGATGTTATCTGTGCTGGCAGAGTTTCTCCTTGCCAGACAGAGTGGAAAAGCTTTTTGCTAAGATGTAGACGAGAAGAGAGGCTAAAGACGAAGGTACGGTGCTCTGTAGAGCTAAGCACCGCTCCCGGACCTCTTTCGGCAGAAGGCGCACACCGCAGAGCACTGTGAGCGGCAGAATCGTCTTTGCGCGAAGAAGCAGCTTCTTCGTCTCCGGGAGCCGGAGAGAGCGGCAACTTCGCAAAGGTGATGAAACAAGCTGTACAACACTGCGATTGTGTGCGCAGCTTGCCAACTGAGAGAAAACAGTACCTGAACACTCTCCTGCCTTTTCTATTCACATGAACATTCGATTGCAAGCTGTTTTGGACAACTTTCTTTCTCTTCTTGCAAAACACTCGGCAGACCTCCGTGCAGCCTCTAGAACACGATGGGAGATGTTTTCTGTGCTGGCAGAGTTTCTCCTTGCCAGACAGAGTGGAAAAGCTTTTTGCTAAGATGTAGACGAGAAGAGAGGCTAAAGACGAAGGTACGGTGCTCTGCAGAGCTAAGCACCGCTCCCGGACCTCTTTCGGCAGAAGGCGCACACCGCAGAGCACTGTGAGCGGCAGAATCGTCTTTGCGCGAAGAAGCAGCTTCTTCGTCTCCGGGAGCCGGAGAGAGCGGCAACTTCGCAAAGGTGATGAAACAAGCTGTACAACACTGCGATTGTGTGCGCAGCTTGCCAACTGAGAGAAAACAGTACCTGAGCACTCTCCTGCCTTTTCTATTCACATGAACATTCGATTGCAAGCTGTTTTGGACAACTTTCTTTCTCTTCTTGCAAAACACTCGGCAGACCTCCGTGCAGCCTCTAGAACACGATGGGAGATGTTTTCTGTGCTGGCACAGTTTCTCCTTGCCAGACAGAGTGGAAAAGCTTTTTGCTAAGATGTAGACGAGAAGAGAGGCTAAAGACGAAGGTACGGTGCTCTGCAGAGCTAAGCACCGCTCCCGGACCTCTTTCGGCAGAAGGCACACACCGCAGAGCACTGTGAGCGGCAGAATCGTCTTTGCGCGAAGAAGCAGCTTCTTCGTCTCCGGGAGCCGGAGAGAGCGGCAACTTCGCAAAGGTGATGAAACAAGCTGTACAACACTGCGATTGTGTGCGCAGCTTGCCAACTGAGAGAAAACAGTACCTGAGCACTCTCCTGCCTTTTCTATTCACATGAACATTGGATTGCAAGCTGTTTTGGACAACTTTCTTTCTCTTCTTGCAAAACACTCGGCAGACCTCCGTGCAGCCTCTAGAACACGATGGGAGATGTTTTCTGTGCTGGCAGAGTTTCTCCTTGCCAGACAGAGTGGAAAAGCTTTTTGCTAAGATGTAGACGAGAAGAGAGGCTAAAGACGAAGGTACGGTGCTCTGCAGTGCTAAGCACCGCTCCCGGACCTCTTTCGGCAGAAGGCGCACACCGCAGAGCACTGTGAGCGGCAGAATCGTCTTTGCGCGAAGAAGCAGCTTCTTCGTCTCCGGGAGCCGGAGAGAGCGGCAACTTCGCAAAGGTGATGAAACAAGCTGTACAACACTGCGATTGTGTGCGCAGCTTGCCAACTGAGAGAAAACAGTACCTGAGCACTCTCCTGCCTTTTCTATTCACATGAACATTGGATTGCAAGCTGTTTTGGACAACTTTCTTTCTCTTCTTGCAAAACACTCGGCAGACCTCCGTGCAGCCTCTAGAACACGATGGGAGATGTTTTCTGTGCTGGCACAGTTTCTCCTTGCCAGACAGAGTGGAAAAGCTTTTTGCTAAGATGTAGACGAGAAGAGAGGCTAAAGACGAAGGTACGGTGCTCTGCAGAGCTAAGCACCGCTCCCGGACCTCTTTCGGCAGAAGGCGCACACCGCAGAGCACTGTGAGCGGCAGAATCGTCTTTGCGCGAAGAAGCAGCTTCTTCGTCTCCGGGAGCCGGAGAGAGCGGCAACTTGGCAAAGGTGATGAAACAAGCTGTACAACACTGCGATTGTGTGCGCAGCTTGAAAACTGAGAGAAAACAGTACCTGACCACTCTCCTGCCTTTTCTATTCACATGAACATTCGATTGCAAGCTGTTATGGACAACATTCTTTCTCTTCTTGCAAAACACTCGGCAGACCTCCGTGCAGCTTCTAGAACACGATGGGAGATGTTTTCTGTGCTGGCAGAGTTTCTCCTTGCCAGACAGAGTGGAAAAGCTTTTTGCTAAGATGTAGACGAGAAGAGAGGCTAAAGACGAAGGTACGGTGCTCTGCAGAGCTAAGCACCGCTCCCGGACCTCTTTCGGCAGAAGGCGCACACCGCAGAGCACTGTGAGCGGCAGAATCGTCTTTGCGCGAAGAAGCAGCTTCTTCGTCTCCGGGAGCCGGAGAGAGCGGCAACTTCGCAAAGGTGATGAAACAAGCTGTACAACACTGCGATTGTGTGCGCAGCTTGCCAACTGAGAGAAAACAGTACCTGAGCACTCTCCTGCCTTTTCTATTCACATGAACATTGGATTGCAAGCTGTTTTGGACAACTTTCTTTCTCTTCTTGCAAAACACTCGGCAGACCTCCGTGCAGCTTCTAGAACACGATGGGAGATGTTTTCTGTGCTGGCAGAGTTTCTCCTTGCCAGACAGAGTGGAAAAGCTTTTTGCTAAGATGTAGACGAGAAGAGAGGCTAAAGACGAAGGTACGGTGCTCTGCAGAGCTAAGCACCGCTCCCGGACCTCTTTCGGCAGAAGGCGCACACCGCAGAGCACTGTGAGCGGCAGAATCGTCTTTGCGCGAAGAAGCAGCTTCTTCGTCTCCGGGAGCCGGAGAGAGCGGCAACTTGGCAAAGGTGATGAAACAAGCTGTACAACACTGCGATTGTGTGCGCAGCTTGCCAACTGAGAGAAAACAGTACCTGACCACTCTCCTGCCTTTTCTATTCACATGAACATTGGATTGCAAGCTGTTATGGACAACATTCTTTCTCTTCTTGCAAAACACTCGGCAGACCTCCGTGCAGCTTCTAGAACACGATGGGAGATGTTTTCTGTGCTGGCAGAGTTTCTCCTTGCCAGACAGAGTGGAAAAGCTTTTTGCTAAGATGTAGACGAGAAGAGAGGCTAAAGACGAAGGTACGGTGCTCTGCAGAGCTAAGCACCGCTCCCGGACCTCTTTCGGCAGAAGGCGCACACCGCAGAGCACTGTGAGCGGCAGAATCGTCTTTGCGCGAAGAAGCAGCTTCTTCGTCTCCGGGAGCCGGAGAGAGCGGCAACTTCGCAAAGGTGATGAAACAAGCTGTACAACACTGCGATTGTGTGCGCAGCTTGCCAACTGAGAGAAAACAGTACCTGAGCACTCTCCTGCCTTTTCTATTCACATGAACATTGGATTGCAAGCTGTTTTGGACAACTTTCTTTCTCTTCTTGCAAAACACTCGGCAGACCTCCGTGCAGCTTCTAGAACACGATGGGAGATGTTTTCTGGGCGGGCACAGTTTCTCCTTGCCAGACAGAGTGGAAAAGCTTTTTGCTAAGATGTAGACGAGAAGAGAGGCTAAAGACGAAGGTACTGTGCTCTGCAGAGCTAAGCACCGCTTCAGGGCCTCTTTCGACTGAAGACGCACACCGCAGAGCACTGTGAGCGGCAGAATCGTCTTTGCGCGAAGAAGCAGCTTCTTCGTCTCCGGGAGCCGGAGAGAGCGGCAGCTTCGCAAAGGTGATGAAACAAGCTGTACAACACTGCGATTGTGTGCGCAGCTTGCCAACTGAGAGAAAACAGTACCTGAGCACTCTCCTGCCTTTTCTATTCACATGAACATTGGATTGCAAGCTGTTTTGGACAACTTTCTTTCTCTTCTTGCAAAACACTCGGCAGACCTCCGTGCAGCTTCTAGAACATGATGGGAGATGTTTTCTGTGCTGGCAGAGTTTCTCCTTGCCAGACAGAGTGGAAAAGCTTTTTGCTAAGATGTAGACGAGAAGAGAGGCTAAAGACGAAGGTACGGTGCTCTGTAGAGCTAAGCACCGCTCCCGGTCCTCTTTCGGCAGAAGGCGCACACCGCAGTGCACTGTGAGCGGCAGAATCGTCTTTGCGCGAAGAAGCAGCTTCTTCGTCTCCGGGAGCCGGAGAGAGCGGCAACTTCGCAAAGGTGATGAAACAAGCTGTACAACACTGCGATTGTGTGCGCTGCTTGCCAACTGAGAGAAAACAGTACCTGAGCACTCTCCTGCCTTTTCTATTCACATGAACATTGGATTGCAAGCTGTTTTGGACAACTTTCTTTCTCTTCTTGCAAAACACTCGGCAGACCTCCGTGCAGCCTCTAGAACACGATGGGAGATGTTTTCTGTGCTGGCACAGTTTCTCCTTGCCAGACAGAGTGGAAAAGCTTTTTGCTAAGATGTAGACGAGAAGAGAGGCTAAAGACGAAGGTACGGTGCTCTGCAGAGCTAAGCACCGCTCCCGGACCTCTTTCGGCAGAAGGCGCACACCGCAGAGCACTCTGAGCGGCAGAATCGTCTTTGCGCGAAGAAGCAGCTTCTTCGTCTCCGCGAGCCGGAGAGAGCGGCAACTTCGCAAAGGTGATGAAACAAGCTGTACAACACTGCGATTGTGTGCGCAGCTTGCCAACTGAGAGAAAACAGTACCTGACCACTCTTCTGCCTTTTCTATTCACATGAATATTCGATTGCAAGCTGTTTTGGACAACTTTCTTTCTCTTCTTGCAAAACACTCGGCAGACCTCCGTGCAGCCTCTAGAACACGATGGGAGATGTTTTCTGTGCTGGCAGAGTTTCTCCTTGCCAGACAGAGTGGAAAAGCTTTTTGCTAAGATGTAGACGAGAAGAGAGGCTAAAGACGAAGGTACGGTGCTCTGCAGAGCTAAGCACCGCTCCCGGACCTCTTTCGGCAGAACTCGCACACCGCAGAGCACTCTGAGCGGCAGAATCGTCTTTGCGCGAAGAAGCAGCTTCTTCGTGTCCGGGAGCCGGAGAGAGCGGCAACTTCGCAAAGGTGATGAAACAAGCTGTACAACACTGCGATTGTGTGCGCAGCTTGCCAACTGAAAGAAAACAGTACCTGAGCACTCTCCTGCCTTTTCTATTCACATGAACATTGGATTGCAAGCTGTTTTGGACAACTTTCTTTCTCTTCTTGCAAAACACTCGGCAGACCTCCGTGCAGCCTCTAGAACACGATGGGAGATGTTTTCTGTGCTGGCACAGTTTCTCCTTGCCAGACAGAGTGGAAAAGCTTTTTGCTAAGATGTAGACGAGAAGAGAGGCTAAAGACGAAGGTACGGTGCTCTGCAGAGCTAAGCACCGCTCCCGGACCTCTTTCGGCAGAAGGCGCACACCGCAGAGCACTGTGAGCGGCAGAATCGTCTTTGCGCGAAGAAGCAGCTTCTTCGTCTCCGGGAGCCGGAGAGAGCGGCAACTTCGCAAAGGTGATGAAACAAGCTGTACAACACTGCCATTGTGTGCGCAGCTTGAAAACTGAAAGAAAACAGTACCTGAGCACTCTCCTGCCTTTTCTATTCACATGAACATTCGATTGCATGCTGTTTTGGACAACTTTCTTTCTCTTCTTGCAAAACACTCGGCAGACCTCCGTGCAGCTTCTAGAACACGATGGGAGATGTTTTCTGTGCTGGCAGAGTTTCTCCTTGCCAGACAGAGTGGAAAAGCTTTTTGCTAAGATGTAGACGAGAAGAGAGGCTAAAGACGAAGGTACGGTGCTCTGCAGAGCTAAGCACCGCTCCCGGACCTCTTTCGGCAGAAG
Organism: Melozone crissalis; assembly: GCF_028551555.1. Lineage (NCBI taxonomy): Eukaryota > Metazoa > Chordata > Aves > Passeriformes > Passerellidae > Melozone > Melozone crissalis. The sequence goes on along the minus strand of NW_026536237.1, from coordinate 106,963 downwards.
GCGCACACCGCAGAGCACTGTGAGCGGCAGAATCGTCTTTGCGCGAAGAAGCAGCTTCTTCGTCTCCGGGAGCCGGAGAGAGCGGCAACTTCGCAAAGGTGATGAAACAAGCTGTACAACACTGCGATTGTGTGCGCAGCTTGCCAACTGAGAGAAAACAGTACCTGAGCACTCTCCTGCCTTTTCTATTCACATGAACATTGGATTGCAAGCTGTTTTGGACAACTTTCTTTCTCTTCTTGCAAAACACTCGGCAGACCTCCGTGCAGCCTCTAGAACACGATGGGAGATGTTTTCTGTGCTGGCAGAGTTTCTCCTTGCCAGACAGAGTGGAAAAGCTTTTTGCTAAGATGTAGACGAGAAGAGAGGCTAAAGACGAAGGTACGGTGCTCTGCAGAGCTAAGCACCGCTCCCGGACCTCTTTCGGCAGAAGGCGCACACCGCAGAGCACTGTGAGCGGCAGAATCGTCTTTGCGCGAAGAAGCAGCTTCTTCGTCTCCGGGAGCCGGAGAGAGCGGCAACTTCGCAAAGGTGATGAAACAAGCTGTACAACACTGCGATTGTGTGCGCAGCTTGCCAACTGAGAGAAAACAGTACCTGAGCACTCTCCTGCCTTTTCTATTCACATGAACATTGGATTGCAAGCTGTTTTGGACAACTTTCTTTCTCTTCTTGCAAAACACTCGGCAGACCTCCGTGCAGCCTCTAGAACACGATGGGAGATGTTTTCTGTGCTGGCAGAGTTTCTCCTTGCCAGACAGAGTGGAAAAGCTTTTTGCTAAGATGTAGACGAGAAGAGAGGCTAAAGACGAAGGTACGGTGCTCTGCAGAGCTAAGCACCGCTCCCGGACCTCTTTCGGCAGAAGGCGCACACCGCAGAGCACTGTGAGCGGCAGAATCGTCTTTGCGCGAAGAAGCAGCTTCTTCGTCTCCGGGAGCCGGAGAGAGCGGCAACTTCGCAAAGGTGATGAAACAAGCTGTACAACACTGCCATTGTGTGCGCAGCTTGCCAACTGAGAGAAAACAGTACCTGAGCACTCTCCTGCCTTTTCTATTCACATGAACATTGGATTGCAAGCTGTTTTGGACAACATTCTTTCTCTTCTTGCAAAACACTCGGCAGACCTCCGTGCAGCCTCTAGAACACGATGGGAGATGTTTTCTGTGCTGGCACAGTTTCTCCTTGCCAGACAGAGTGGAAAAGCTTTTTGCTAAGATGTAGACGAGAAGAGAGGCTAAAGACGAAGGTACGGTGCTCTGCAGAGCTAAGCACCGCTCCCGGACCTCTTTCGGCAGAAGGCACACACCGCAGAGCACTGTGAGCGGCAGAATCGTCTTTGCGCGAAGAAGCAGCTTCTTCGTCTCCGGGAGCCGGAGAGAGCGGCAACTTCGCAAAGGTGATGAAACAAGCTGTACAACACTGCGATTGTGTGCGCAGCTTGCCAACTGAGAGAAAACAGTACCTCAGCACTCTCCTGCCTTTTCTATTCACATGAACATTGGATTGCAAGCTGTTTTGGACAACTTTCTTTCTCTTCTTGCAAAACACTCGGCAGACCTCCGTGCAGCCTCTAGAACACGATGGGAGATGTTTTCTGTGCTGGCACAGTTTCTCCTTGCCAGACAGAGTGGAAAAGCTTTTTGCTAAGATGTAGACGAGAAGAGAGGCTAAAGACGAAGGTACGGTGCTCTGCAGAGCTAAGCACCGCTCCCGGACCTCTTTCGGCAGAAGGCGCACACCGCAGAGCACTGTGAGCGGCAGAATCGTCTTTGCGCGAAGAAGCAGCTTCTTCGTCTCCGGGAGCCGGAGAGAGCGGCAACTTCGCAAAGGTGATGAAACAAGCTGTACAACACTGCGATTGTGTGCGCAGCTTGCCAACTGAGAGAAAACAGTACCTGAGCACTCTCCTGCTTTTTCTATTCACATGAACATTGGATTGCAAGCTGTTTTGGACAACTTTCTTTCTCTTCTTGCAAAACACTCGGCAGACCTCCGTGCAGCCTCTAGAACACGATGGGAGATGTTTTCTGTGCTGGCACAGTTTCTCCTTGCCAGACAGAGTGGAAAAGCTTTTTGCTAAGATGTAGACGAGAAGAGAGGCTAAAGACGAAGGTACGGTGCTCTGCAGAGCTAAGCACCGCTCCCGGACCTCTTTCGGCAGAACTCGCACACCGCAGAGCACTGTGAGCGGCAGAATCGTCTTTGCGCGAAGAAGCAGCTTCTTCGTCTCCGGGAGCCGGAGAGAGCGGCAACTTCGCAAAGGTGATGAAACAAGCTGTACAACACTGCGATTGTGTGCGCAGCTTGCCAACTGAGAGAAAACAGTACCTGAGCACTCTCCTGCCTTTTCTATTCACATGAACATTCGATTGCAAGCTGTTTTGGACAACTTTCTTTCTCTTCTTGCAAAACACTCGGCAGACCTCCGTGCAGCCTCTAGAACACGATGGGAGATGTTTTCTGTGCTGGCACAGTTTCTCCTTGCCAGACAGAGTGGAAAAGCTTTTTGCTAAGATGTAGACGAGAAGAGAGGCTAAAGACGAAGGTACGGTGCTCTGCAGAGCTAAGCACCGCTCCCGGACCTCTTTCGGCAGAACTCGCACACCGCAGAGCACTGTGAGCGGCAGAATCGTCTTTGCGCGAAGAAGCAGCTTCTTCGTCTCCGGGAGCCGGAGAGAGCGGCAACTTCGCAAAGGTGATGAAACAAGCTGTAAAACACTGCGATTGTGTGCGCAGCTTGCCAACTGAGAGAAAACAGTACCTGAGCACTCTCCTGCCTTTTCTATTCACATGAACATTCGATTGGAAGCTGTTTTGGACAACTTTCTTTCTCTTCTTGCAAAACACTCGGCAGACCTCCGTGCAGCCTCTAGAACACGATGGGAGATGTTTTCTGTGCTGGCACAGTTTCTCCTTGCCAGACAGAGTGGAAAAGCTTTTTGCTAAGATGTAGACGAGAAGAGAGGCTAAAGACGAAGGTACGGTGCTCTGCAGAGCTAAGCACCGCTCCCGGACCTCTTTCGGCAGAAGGCGCACACCGCAGAGCACTGTGAGCGGCAGAATCGTCTTTGCGCGAAGAAGCAGCTTCTTCGTCTCCGGGAGCCGGAGAGAGCGGCAACTTCGCAAAGGTGATGAAACAAGCTGTACAACACTGCCATTGTGTGCGCAGCTTGAAAACTGAAAGAAAACAGTACCTGAGCACTCTCCTGCCTTTTCTATTCACATGAACATTCGATTGCAAGCTGTTTTGGACAACTTTCTTTCTCTTCTTGCAAAACACTCGGCAGACCTCCGTGCAGCCTCTAGAACACGATGGGAGATGTTTTCTGTGCTGGCAGAGTTTCTGCTTGCCAGACAGAGTGGAAAAGCTTTTTGCTAAGATGTAGACGAGAAGAGAGGCTAAAGACGAAGGTACGGTGCTCTGCAGAGCTAAGAACCGCTCCCGGACCTCTTTCGGCAGAAGGCGCACACCGCAGAGCACTGTGAGCGGCAGAATCGTCTTTGCGCGAAGAAGCAGCTTCTTCGTCTCCGGGAGCCGGAGAGAGCGGCAACTTCGCAAAGGTGATGAAACAAGCTGTACAACACTGCCATTGTGTGCGCAGCTTGCCAACTGAGAGAAAACAGTACCTGAGCACTCTCCTGCCTTTTCTATTCACATGAACATTGGATTGCAAGCTGTTTTGGACAACTTTCTTTCTCTTCTTGCAAAACACTCGGCAGACCTCCGTGCAGCTTCTAGAACACGATGGGAGATGTTTTCTGTTCTGGCAGAGTTTCTCCTTGCCAGACAGAGTGGAAAAGCTTTTTGCTAAGATGTAGACGAGAAGAGAGGCTAAAGACGAAGGTACGGTGCTCTGCAGAGCTAAGCACCGCTCCCAGACCTCTTTCGGCAGAAGGCGCACACCGCAGAGCACTGTGAGCGGCAGAATCGTCTTTGCGCGAAGAAGCAGCTTCTTCGTCTCCGGGAGCCGGAGAGAGCGGCAACTTCGCAAAGGTGATGAAACAAGCTGTACAACACTGCCATTGTGTGCGCAGCTTGCCAACTGAGAGAAAACAGTACCTGAGCACTCTCCTGCCTTTTCTATTCACATGAACATTGGATTGCAAGCTGTTTTGGACAACTTTCTTTCTCTTCTTGCAAAACACTCGGCAGACCTCCGTGCAGCCTCTAGAACACGATGGGAGATGTTTTCTGTGCTGGCACAGTTTCTCCTTGCCAGACAGAGTGGAAAAGCTTTTTGCTAAGATGTAGACGAGAAGAGAGGCTAAAGACGAAGGTACGGTGCTCTGCAGAGCTAAGCACCGCTCCCGGACCTCTTTCGGCAGAAGGCGCACACCGCAGAGCACTGTGAGCGGCAGAATCGTCTTTGCGCGAAGAAGCAGCTTCTTCGTCTCCGGGAGCCGGAGAGAGCGGCAACTTCGCAAAGGTGATGAAACAAGCTGTACAACACTGCGATTGTGTGCGCAGCTTGCCAACTGAGAGAAAACAGTACCTGAGCACTCTCCTGCCTTTTCTATTCACATGAACATTGGATTGCAAGCTGTTTTGGACAACTTTCTTTCTCCTCTTGCAAAGCACTCGGCAGACCTCCGTGCAGCCTCTAGAACACGATGGGAGATGTTTTCTGTGCTGGCACAGTTTCTCCTTGCCAGACAGAGTGGAAAAGCTTTTTGCTAAGATGTAGACGAGAAGAGAGGCTAAAGACGAAGGTACGGTGCTCTGCAGAGCTAAGCACCGCTCCTGGGCTTCTTTCGGCAGAAGGTGCACACCGCAGAGCACTGTGAGCGGCAGAATCGTCTTTGCGCGAAGAAGCAGCTTCTTCGTCTCCGGGAGCCGGAGAGAGCGGCAACTTCGCAAAGGTGATGAAACAAGCTGTACAACACTGCGATTGTGTGCGCAGTTTGAAAACTGAGAGAAAACAGTACCTGAGCACTCTCCTGCCTTTTCTATTCACATGAACATTGGATTGCAAGCTGTTTTGGACAACATTCTTTCTCTTCTTGCAAAACACTCGGCAGACCTCCGTGCAGCTTCCAGAACCCGATGGGAGATGTTTTCTGTGCTGGCACAGTTTCTCCTTGCCAGACAGAGTGGAAAAGCTTTTTGCTAAGATGTAGACGAGAAGAGAGGCTAAAGACGAAGGTACGGTGCTCTGCAGAGCTAAGCACCGCTCCCGGACCTCTTTCGGCAGAAGGCACACACCGCAGAGCACTGTGAGCGGCAGAATCGTCTTTGCGCGAAGAAGCAGCTTCTTCGTCTCCGGGAGCCGGAGAGAGCGGCAACTTCGCAAAGGTGATGAAACAAGCTGTACAACACTGCGATTGTGTGCGCAGCTTGCCAACTGAGAGAAAACAGTACCTGAGCACTCTCCTGCCTTTTCTATTCACATGAACATTGGATTGCAAGCTGTTTTGGACAACTTTCTTTCTCTTCTTGCAAAACACTCGGCAGACCTCCGTGCAGCCTCTAGAACACGATAGGATATGTTATTTGTGCTGGCACAGTTTCTCCTTGCCAGACAGAGTGGAAAAGCTTTTTGCTAAGATGTAGACGAGAAGAGAGGCTAAAGACGAAGGTACGGTGCTCTGCAGAGCTAAGCACCGCTCCCGGACCTCTTTCGGCAGAAGGCGCACACCGCAGAGCACTGTGAGCGGCAGAATCGTCTTTGCGCGAAGAAGCAGCTTCTTCGTCTCCGGGAGCCGGAGAGAGCGGCAACTTCGCAAAGGTGATGAAACAAGCTGTACAACACTGCGATTGTGTGCGCAGCTTGCCAACTGAGAGAAAACAGTACCTGAGCACTCTCCTGCCTTTTCTATTCACATGAATATTCGATTGCAAGCTGTTTTGGACAACTTTCTTTCTCTTCTTGCAAAACACTCGGCAGACCTCCGTGCAGCCTCTAGAACACGATGGGAGATGTTTTCTGTGCTGGCAGAGTTTCTCCTTGCCAGACAGAGTGGAAAAGCTTTTTGCTAAGATGTAGACGAGAAGAGAGGCTAAAGACGAAGGTACGGTGCTCTGCAGAGCTAAGCACCGCTCCCGGACCTCTTTCGGCAGAAGGCGCACACCGCAGAGCACTGTGAGCGGCAGAATCGTCTTTGCGCGAAGAAGCAGCTTCTTCGTCTCCGGGAGCCGGAGAGAGCGGCAACTTCGCAAAGGTGATGAAACAAGCTGTACAACACTGCGATTGTGTGCGCAGCTTGCCAACTGAGAGAAAACAGTACCTGAGCACTCTCCTGCCTTTTCTATTCACATGAACATTGGATTGCAAGCTGTTTTGGACAACTTTCTTTCTCTTCTTGCAAAACACTCGGCAGACCTCCGTGCAGCCTCTAGAACACGATGGGAGATGTTTTCTGTGCTGGCAGAGTTTCTCCTTGCCAGACAGAGTGGAAAAGCTTTTTGCTAAGATGTAGACGAGAAGAGAGGCTAAAGACGAAGGTACGGTGCTCTGCAGAGCTAAGCACCGCTCCCGGACCTCTTTCGGCAGAAGGCGCACACCGCAGAGCACTGTGAGCGGCAGAATCGTCTTTGCGCGAAGAAGCAGCTTCTTCGTCTCCGGGAGCCGGAGAGAGCGGCAACTTCGCAAAGGTGATGAAACAAGCTGTACAACACTGCGATTGTGTGCGCAGCTTGCCAACTGAGAGAAAACAGTACCTGAGCACTCTCCTGCCTTTTCTATTCACATGAACATTGGATTGCAAGCTGTTTTGGACAACTTTCTTTCTCTTCTTGCAAAACACTCGGCAGACCTCCGTGCAGCCTCTAGAACACGATGGGAGATGTTTTCTGTGCTGGCAGAGTTTCTCCTTGCCAGACAGAGTGGAAAAGCTTTTTGCTAAGATGTAGACGAGAAGAGAGGCTAAAGACGAAGGTACGGTGCTCTGCAGAGCTAAGCACCGCTCCCGGACCTCTTTCGGCAGAAGGCGCACACCGCAGAGCACTGTGAGCGGCAGAATCGTCTTTGCGCGAAGAAGCAGCTTCTTCGTCTCCGGGAGCCGGAGAGAGCGGCAACTTCGCAAAGGTGATGAAACAAGCTGTACAACACTGCGATTGTGTGCGCAGCTTGCCAACTGAGAGAAAACAGTACCTGAGCACTCTCCTGCCTTTTCTATTCACATGAACATTGGATTGCAAGCTGTTTTGGACAACTTTCTTTCTCTTCTTGCAAAACACTCGGCAGACCTCCGTGCAGCCTCTAGAACACGATGGGAGATGTTTTCTGTGCTGGCACAGTTTCTCCTTGCCAGACAGAGTGGAAAAGCTTTTTGCTAAGATGTAGACGAGAAGAGAGGCTAAAGACGAAGGTACGGTGCTCTGCAGAGCTAAGCACCGCTCCCGGACCTCTTTCGGCAGAAGGCGCACACCGCAGAGCACTGTGAGCGGCAGAATCGTCTTTGCGCGAAGAAGCAGCTTCTTCGTCTCCGGGAGCCGGAGAGAGCGGCAACTTCGCAAAGGTGATGAAACAAGCTGTACAACACTGCGATTGTGTGCGCAGCTTGCCAACTGAGAGAAAACAGTACCTGAGCACTCTCCTGCCTTTTCTATTCACATGAACATTCGATTGCAAGCTGTTTTGGACAACTTTCTTTCTCTTCTTGCAAAACACTCGGCAGACCTCCGTGCAGCCTCTAGAACACGATGGGAGATGTTTTCTGTGCTGGCAGAGTTTCTCCTTGCCAGACAGAGTGGAAAAGCTTTTTGCTAAGATGTAGACGAGAAGAGAGGCTAAAGACGAAGGTACGGTGCTCTGCAGAGCTAAGCACCGCTCCCGGACCTCTTTCGGCAGAAGGCGCACACCGCAGAGCACTGTGAGCGGCAGAATCGTCTTTGCGCGAAGAAGCAGCTTCTTCGTCTCCGGGAGCCGGAGAGAGCGGCAACTTCGCAAAGGTGATGAAACAAGCTGTACAACACTGCGATTGTGTGCGCAGCTTGCCAACTGAGAGAAAACAGTACCTGAGCACTCTCCTGCCTTTTCTATTCACATGAACATTGGATTGCAAGCTGTTTTGGACAACTTTCTTTCTCTTCTTGCAAAACACTCGGCAGACCTCCGTGCAGCTTCTAGAACACGATGGGAGATGTTTTCTGTGCTGGCAGAGTTTCTCCTTGCCAGACAGAGTGGAAAAGCTTTTTGCTAAGATGTAGACGAGAAGAGAGGCTAAAGACGAAGGTACGGTGCTCTGCAGAGCTAAGCACCGCTCCCGGACCTCTTTCGGCAGAAGGCGCACACCGCAGAGCACTGTGAGCGGCAGAATCGTCTTTGCGCGAAGAAGCAGCTTCTTCGTCTCCGGGAGCCGGAGAGAGCGGCAACTTCGCAAAGGTGATGAAACAAGCTGTACAACACTGCGATTGTGTGCGCAGCTTGCCAACTGAGAGAAAACAGTACCTGAGCACTCTCCTGCCTTTTCTAGTCACATGAACATTGGATTGCAAGCTGTTTTGGACAACTTTCTTTCTCTTCTTGCAAAACACTCGGCAGACCTCCGTGCAGCCTCTAGAACACGATGAAAGATGTTTTCTGTTCTGGCAGAGTTTCTCCTTGCCAGACAGAGTGGAAAAGCTTTTTGCTAAGATGTAGACGAGAAGAGAGGCTAAAGACGAAGGTACGGTGCTCTGCAGAGCTAAGCACCGCTCCCGGACCTCTTTCGGCAGAAGGCGCACACCGCAGAGCACTGTGAGCGGCAGAATCGTCTTTGCGCGAAGAAGCAGCTTCTTCGTCTCCGGGAGCCGGAGAGAGCGGCAACTTCGCAAAGGTGATGAAACAAGCTGTACAACACTGCGATTGTGTGCGCAGTTTGAAAACTGAGAGAAAACAGTACCTGAGCACTCTCCTGCCTTTTCTATTCACATGAACATTGGATTGCAAGCTGTTTTGGACAACATTCTTTCTCTTCTTGCAAAACACTCGGCAGACCTCCGTGCAGCTTCCAGAACCCGATGGGAGATGTTTTCTGTGCTGGCACAGTTTCTCCTTGCCAGACAGAGTGGAAAAGCTTTTTGCTAAGATGTAGACGAGAAGAGAGGCTAAAGACGAAGGTACGGTGCTCTGCAGAGCTAAGCACCGCTCCCGGACCTCTTTCGGCAGAAGGCACACACCGCAGAGCACTGTGAGCGGCAGAATCGTCTTTGCGCGAAGAAGCAGCTTCTTCGTCTCCGGGAGCCGGAGAGAGCGGCAACTTCGCAAAGGTGATGAAACAAGCTGTACAACACTGCGATTGTGTGCGCAGCTTGCCAACTGAGAGAAAACAGTACCTGAGCACTCTCCTGCCTTTTCTATTCACATGAACATTGGATTGCAAGCTGTTTTGGACAACTTTCTTTCTCTTCTTGCAAAACACTCGGCAGACCTCCGTGCAGCCTCTAGAACACGATGGGAGATGTTTTCTGTGCTGGCACAGTTTCTCCTTGCCAGACAGAGTGGAAAAGCTTTTTGCTAAGATGTAGACGAGAAGAGAGGCTAAAGACGAAGGTACGGTGCTCTGCAGAGCTAAGCACCGCTCCCGGACCACTTTCGGCAGAAGCCGCACACCGCAGAGCACTGTGAGCGGCAGAATCGTCTTTGCGCGAGGAAGCAGCTTCTTCGTCTCCGGGAGCCGGAGAGAGCGGCAACTTCGCAAAGGTGATGAAACAAGCTGTACAACACTGCGATTGTGTGCGCAGCTTGCCAACTGAGAGAAAACAGTACCTGAGCACTCTCCTGCCTTTTCTATTCACATGAACATTGGATTGCAAGCTGTTTTGGACAACTTTCTTTCTCTTCTTGCAAAACACTCGGCAGACCTCCGTGCAGCCTCTAGAACACGATGGGAGATGTTTTCTGTGCTGGCAGAGTTTCTCCTTGCCAGACAGAGTGGAAAAGCTTTTTGCTAAGATGTAGACGAGAAGAGAGGCTAAAGACGAAGGTACGGTGCTCTGCAGAGCTAAGCACCGCTCTTGGGCTTCTTTCGGCAGAAGGCGCACACCGCAGAGCATTGTGAGCGGCAGAATCGTCTTTGCGCGAAGAAGCAGCTTCTTCGTCTCCGGGAGCCGGAGAGAGCGGCAACTTCGCAAAGGTGATGAAACAAGCTGTACAACACTGCGATTGTGTGCGCAGCTTGCCAACTGAGAGAAAACAGTACCTGAGCACTCTCCTGCCTTTTCTATTCACATGAACATTGGATTGCAAGCTGTTTTGGACAACTTTCTTTCTCTTCTTGCAAAACACTCGGCAGACCTCCGTGCAGCCTCTAGAACACGATGGGAGATGTTTTCTGTGCTGGCAGAGTTTCTGCTTGCCAGACAGAGTGGAAAAGCTTTTTGCTAAGATGTAGACGAGAAGAGAGGCTAAAGACGAAGGTACGGTGCTCTGCAGAGCTAAGCACCGCTCCCGGACCTCTTTCGGCAGAAGGCGCACACCGCAGAGCACTGTGAGCGGCAGAATCGTCTTTGCGCGAAGAAGCAGCTTCTTCGTCTCCGGGAGCCGGAGAGAGCGGCAACTTCGCAAAGGTGATGAAACAAGCTGTACAACACTGCGATTGTGTGCGCAGTTTGAAAACTGAGAGAAAACAGTACCTGAGCACTCTCCTGCCTTTTCTATTCACATGAACATTGGATTGCAAGCTGTTTTGGACAACATTCTTTCTCTTCATGCAAAACACTCGGCAGACCTCCGTGCAGCTTCCAGAACCCGATGGGAGATGTTTTCTGTGCTGGCACAGTTTCTCCTTGCCAGACAGAGTGGAAAAGCTTTTTGCTAAGATGTAGACGAGAAGAGAGGCTAAAGACGAAGGTACGGTGCTCTGCAGAGCTAAGCACCGCTCCCGGACCTCTTTCGGCAGAAGGCACACACCGCAGAGCACTGTGAGCGGCAGAATCGTCTTTGCGCGAAGAAGCAGCTTCTTCGTCTCCGGGAGCCGGAGAGAGCGGCAACTTCGCAAAGGTGATGAAACAAGCTGTACAACACTGCGATTGTGTGCGCAGCTTGCCAACTGAGAGAAAACAGTACCTGAGCACTCTCCTGCCTTTTCTATTCACATGAACATTGGATTGCAAGCTGTTTTGGACAACTTTCTTTCTCTTCTTGCAAAACACTCGGCAGACCTCCGTGCAGCCTCTAGAACACGATGGGAGATGTTTTCTGTGCTGGCAGAGTTTCTGCTTGCCAGACAGAGTGGAAAAGCTTTTTGCTAAGATGTAGACGAGAAGAGAGGCTAAAGACGAAGGTACGGTGCTCTGCAGAGCTAAGCACCGCTCCCGGACCTCTTTCGGCAGAAGGCGCACACCGCAGAGCACTGTGAGCGGCAGAATCGTCTTTGCGCGAAGAAGCAGCTTCTTCGTCTCCGGGAGCCGGAGAGAGCGGCAACTTCGCAAAGGTGATGAAACAAGCTGTACAACACTGCGATTGTGTGCGCAGCTTGCCAACTGAGAGAAAACAGTACCTGAGCACTCTCCTGCCTTTTCTATTCACATGAACATTGGATTGCAAGCTGTTTTGGACAACTTTCTTTCTCTTCTTGCAAAACACTCGGCAGACCTCCGTGCAGCCTCTAGAACACGATGGGAGATGTTTTCTGTTCTGGCAGAGTTTCTGCTTGCCAGACAGAGTGGAAAAGCTTTTTGCTAAGATGTAGACGAGAAGAGAGGTAAAGACGAAGGTACGGTGCTCTGCAGAGCTAAGCACCGCTCCCGGACCTCTTTCGGCAGAAGGCGCACACCGCAGAGCACTGTGAGCGGCAGAATCGTCTTTGCGCGAAGAAGCAGCTTCTTCGTCTCCGGGAGCCGGAGAGAGCGGCAACTTCGCAAAGGTGATGAAACAAGCTGTACAACACTGCGATTGTGTGCGCAGCTTGCCAACTGAGAGAAAACAGTACCTGAGCACTCTCCTGCCTTTTCTATTCACATGAACATTGGATTGCAAGCTGTTTTGGACAACTTTCTTTCTCTTCTTGCAAAACACTCGGCAGACCTCCGTGCAGCTTCTAGAACACGATGGGGGATGTTTTCTGTTCTGGCAGAGTTTCTCCTTGCCAGACAGAGTGGAAAAGCTTTTTGCTAAGATGTAGACGAGAAGAGAGGCTAAAGACGAAGGTACGGTGCTCTGCAGAGCTAAGCACCGCTCCCGGACCTCTTTCGGCAGAAGGCGCACACCGCAGAGCACTGTGAGCGGCAGAATCGTCTTTGCGCGAAGAAGCAGCTTCTTCGTCTCCGGGAGCCGGAGAGAGCGGCAACTTCGCAAAGGTGATGAAACAAGCTGTACAACACTGCCATTGTGTGCGCAGCTTGAAAACTGAAAGAAAACAGTACCTGAGCACTCTCCTGCCTTTTCTATTCACATGAACATTGGATTGCAAGCTGTTTTGGACAACTTTCTTTCTCTTCTTGCAAAACACTCGGCAGACCTCCGTGCAGCCTCTAGAACACGATGGGAGATGTTTTCTGTGCTGGCAGAGTTTCTCCTTGCCAGACAGAGTGGAAAAGCTTTTTGCTAAGATGTAGACGAGAAGAGAGGCTAAAGACGAAGGTACGGTGCTCTGCAGAGCTAAGCACCGCTCCCGGACCTCTTTCGGCAGAAGGCACACACCGCAGAGCACTGTGAGCGGCAGAATCGTCTTTGCGCGAAGAAGCAGCTTCTTCGTCTCCGGGAGCCGGAGAGAGCGGCAACTTCGCAAAGGTGATGAAACAAGCTGTACAACACTGCGATTGTGTGCGCAGTTTGAAAACTGAGAGAAAACAGTACCTGAGCACTCTCCTGCCTTTTCTATTCACATGAACATTGGATTGCAAGCTGTTTTGGACAACTTTCTTTCTCTTCTTGCAAAACACTCGGCAGACCTCCGTGCAGCTTCTAGAACACGATGGGAGATGTTTTCTGTTCTGGCAGAGTTTCTCCTTGCCAGACAGAGTGGAAAAGCTTTTTGCTAAGATGTAGACGAGAAGAGAGGCTAAAGACGAAGGTACGGTGCTCTGCAGAGCTAAGCACCGCTCCCGGACCTCTTTCGGCAGAAGGCGCACACCGCAGAGCACTGTGAGCGGCAGAATCGTCTTTGCGCGAAGAAGCAGCTTCTTCGTCTCCGGGAGCCGGAGAGAGCGGCAACTTCGCAAAGGTGATGAAACAAGCTGTACAACACTGCGATTGTGTGCGCAGCTTGCCAACTGAGAGAAAACAGTACCTGAGCACTCTCCTGCCTTTTCTATTCACATGAACATTGGATTGCAAGCTGTTTTGGACAACTTTCTTTCTCTTCTTGCAAAACACTCGGCAGACCTCCGTGCAGCTTCTAGAACACGATGGGAGATGTTTTCTGTGCTGGCAGAGTTTCTCCTTGCCAGACAGAGTGGAAAAGCTTTTTGCTAAGATGTAGACGAGAAGAGAGGCTAAAGACGAAGGTACGGTGCTCTGCAGAGCTAAGCACCGCTCCCGGACCTCTTTCGGCAGAAGGCGCACACCGCAGAGCACTGTGAGCGGCAGAATCGTCTTTGCGCGAAGAAGCAGCTTCTTCGTCTCCGGGAGCCGGAGAGAGCGGCAACTTCGCAAAGGTGATGAAACAAGCTGTACAACACTGCGATTGTGTGCGCAGCTTGCCAACTGAGAGAAAACAGTACCTGAGCACTCTCCTGCCTTTTCTATTCACATGAACATTGGATTGCAAGCTGTTTTGGACAACTTTCTTTCTCTTCTTGCAAAACACTCGGCAGACCTCCGTGCAGCCTCTAGAACACGATGGGAGATGTTTTCTGTGCTGGCACAGTTTCTCCTTGCCAGACAGAGTGGAAAAGCTTTTTGCTAAGATGTAGACGAGAAGAGAGGCTAAAGACGAAGGTACGGTGCTCTGCAGAGCTAAGCACCGCTCCTGGGCTTCTTTCGGCAGAACTCGCACACCGCAGAGCACTGTGAGCGGCAGAATCGTCTTTGCGCGAAGAAGCAGCTTCTTCGTCTCCGGGAGCCGGAGAGAGCGGCAACTTCGCAAAGGTGATGAAACAAGCTGTACAACACTGCCATTGTGTGCGCAGTTTGAAAACTGAGAGAAAACAGTACCTGAGCACTCTCCTGCCTTTTCTATTCACATGAACATTGGATTGCAAGCTGTTTTGGACAACATTCTTTCTCTTCTTCCAAAACACTCGGCAGACCTCCGTGCAGCTTCCAGAACCCGATGGGAGATGTTTTCTGTGCTGGCACAGTTTCTCCTTGCCAGACAGAGTGGAAAAGCTTTTTGCTAAGATGTAGACGAGAAGAGAGGCTAAAGACGAAGGTACGGTGCTCTGCAGAGCTAAGCACCGCTCCTGGGCTTCTTTCGGCAGAAGGCGCACACCGCAGAGCACTGTGAGCGGCAGAATCGTCTTTGCGCGAAGAAGCAGCTTCTTCGTCTCCGGGAGCCGGAGAGAGCGGCAACTTCGCAAAGGTGATGAAACAAGCTGTACAACACTGCGATTGTGTGCGCAGTTTGAAAACTGAGAGAAAACAGTACCTGAGCACTCTCCTGCCTTTTCTATTCACATGAACATTGGATTGCAAGCTGTTTTGGACGACATTCTTTCTCTTCTTGCAAAACACTCGGCAGACCTCCGTGCAGCTTCCAGAACCCGATGGGAGATGTTTTCTGTGCTGGCACAGTTTCTCCTTGCCAGACAGAGTGGAAAAGCTTTTTGCTAAGATGTAGACGAGAAGAGAGGCTAAAGACGAAGGTACGGTGCTCTGCAGAGCTAAGCACCGCTCCCGGACCTCTTTCGGCAGAAGGCGCACACCGCAGAGCACTGTGAGCGGCAGAATCGTCTTTGCGCGAAGAAGCAGCTTCTTCGTCTCCGGGAGCCGGAGAGAGCGGCAACTTCGCAAAGGTGATGAAACAAGCTGTACAACACTGCGATTGTGTGCGCAGCTTGCCAACTGAGAGAAAACAGTACCTGAGCACTCTCCTGCCTTTTCTATTCACATGAACATTGGATTGCAAGCTGTTTTGGACAACTTTCTTTCTCTTCTTGCAAAACACTCGGCAGACCTCCGTGCAGCCTCTAGAACACGATGGGAGATGTTTTCTGTGCTGGCACAGTTTCTGCTTGCCAGACAGAGTGGAAAAGCTTTTTGCTAAGATGTAGACGAGAAGAGAGGCTAAAGACGAAGGTACGGTGCTCTGCAAAGCTAAGCACCGCTCCCGGACCTCTTTCGGCAGAAGGCGCACACCGCAGAGCACTGTGAGCGGCAGAATCGTCTTTGCGCGAAGAAGCAGCTTCTTCGTCTCCGGGAGCCGGAGAGAGCGGCAACTTCGCAAAGGTGATGAAACAAGCTGTACAACACTGCCATTGTGTGCGCAGCTTGCCAACTGAGAGAAAACAGTACCTGAGCACTCTCCTGCCTTTTCTATTCACATGAACATTGGATTGCAAGCTGTTTTGGACAACTTTCTTTCTCTTCTTGCAAAACACTCGGCAGACCTCCGTGCAGCCTCTAGAACACGATGGGAGATGTTTTCTGTGCTGGCAGAGTTTCTCCTTGCCAGACAGAGTGGAAAAGCTTTTTGCTAAGATGTAGACGAGAAGAGAGGCTAAAGACGAAGGTACGGTGCTCTGCAGAGCTAAGCACCGCTCCCGGACCTCTTTCGGCAGAAGGCGCACACCGCAGAGCACTGTGAGCGGCAGAATCGTCTTTGCGCGAAGAAGCAGCTTCTTCGTCTCCGGGAGCCGGAGAGAGCGGCAACTTCGCAAAGGTGATGAAACAAGCTGTACAACACTGCGATTGTGTGCGCAGCTTGCCAACTGAGAGAAAACAGTACCTGAGCACTCTCCTGCCTTTTCTATTCACATGAACATTGGATTGCAAGCTGTTTTGGACAACTTTCTTTCTCTTCTTGCAAAACACTCGGCAGACCTCCGTGCAGCCTCTAGAACACGATGGGAGATGTTTTCTGTGCTGGCACAGTTTCTCCTTGCCAGACAGAGTGGAAAAGCTTTTTGCTAAGATGTAGACGAGAAGAGAGGCTAAAGACGAAGGTACGGTGCTCTGCAGAGCTAAGCACCGCTCCCGGACCTCTTTCGGCAGAAGGCGCACACCGCAGAGCACTGTGAGCGGCAGAATCGTCTTTGCGCGAAGAAGCAGCTGCTTCGTCTCCGGGAGCCGGAGAGAGCGGCAACTTCGCAAAGGTGATGAAACAAGCTGTACAACACTGCGATTGTGTGCGCAGCTTGCCAACTGAGAGAAAACAGTACCTGAGCACTCTCCTGCCTTTTCTATTCACATGAACATTGGATTGCAAGCTGTTTTGGACAACTTTCTTTCTCTTCTTGCAAAACACTCGGCAGACCTCCGTGCAGCCTCTAGAACACGATGGGAGATGTTTTCTGTGCTGGCACAGTTTCTCCTTGCCAGACAGAGTGGAAAAGCTTTTTGCTAAGATGTAGACGAGAAGAGAGGCTAAAGACGAAGGTACGGTGCTCTGCAGAGCTAAGCACCGCTCCCGGACCTCTTTCGGCAGAAGGCGCACACCGCAGAGCACTGTGAGCGGCAGAATCGTCTTTGCGCGAAGAAGCAGCTTCTTCGTCTCCGGGAGCCGGAGAGAGCGGCAACTTCGCAAAGGTGATGAAACAAGCTGTACAACACTGCCATTGTGTGCGCAGCTTGCCAACTGAGAGAAAACAGTACCTGAGCACTCTCCTGCCTTTTCTATTCACATGAACATTGGATTGCAAGCTGTTTTGGACAACTTTCTTTCTCTTCTTGCAAAACACTCGGCAGACCTCCGTGCAGCCTCTAGAACACGATGAAAGATGTTTTCTGTTCTGGCAGAGTTTCTCCTTGCCAGACAGAGTGGAAAAGCTTTTTGCTAAGATGTAGACGAGAAGAGAGGCTAAAGACGAAGGTACGGTGCTCTGCAGAGCTAAGCACCGCTCCCGGACCTCTTTCGGCAGAAGGCACACACCGCAGAGCACTGTGAGCGGCAGAATCGTCTTTGCGCGAAGAAGCAGCTTCTTCGTCTCCGGGAGCCGGAGAGAGCGGCAACTTCGCAAAGGTGATGAAACAAGCTGTACAACACTGCCATTGTGTGCGCAGTTTGAAAACTGAGAGAAAACAGTACCTGAGCACTCTCCTGCCTTTTCTATTCACATGAACATTGGATTGCAAGCTGTTTTGGACAACATTCTTTCTCTTCTTGCAAAACACTCGGCAGACCTCCGTGCAGCTTCCAGAACCCGATGGGAGATGTTTTCTGTGCTGGCACAGTTTCTCCTTGCCAGACAGAGTGGAAAAGCTTTTTGCTAAGATGTAGACGAGAAGAGAGGCTAAAGACGAAGGTACGGTGCTCTGCAGAGCTAAGCACCGCTCTTGGGCTTCTTTCGGCAGAAGGCGCACACCGCAGAGCATTGTGAGCGGCAGAATCGTCTTTGCGCGAAGAAGCAGCTTCTTCGTCTCCGGGAGCCGGAGAGAGCGGCAACTTCGCAAAGGTGATGAAACAAGCTGTACAACACTGCGATTGTGTGCGCAGTTTGAAAACTGAGAGAAAACAGTACCTGAGCACTCTCCTGCCTTTTCTATTCACATGAATATTGGATTGCAAGCTGTTTTGGACAACATTCTTTCTCTTCTTGCAAAACACTCGGCAGACCTCCGTGCAGCTTCCAGAACCCGATGGGAGATGTTTTCTGTCCTGGCACAGTTTCTCCTTGCCAGACAGAGTGGAAAAGCTTTTTGCTAAGATGTAGACGAGAAGAGAGGCTAAAGACGAAGGTACGGTGCTCTGCAGAGCTAAGCACCGCTCCCGGACCTCTTTCGGCAGAAGGCACACACCGCAGAGCACTGTGAGCGGCAGAATCGTCTTTGCGCGAAGAAGCAGCTTCTTCGTCTCCGGGAGCCGGAGAGAGCGGCAACTTCGCAAAGGTGATGAAACAAGCTGTACAACACTGCGATTGTGTGCGCAGCTTGCCAACTGAGAGAAAACAGTACCTGAGCACTGTCCTGCGTTTTCTATTCACATGAACATTGGATTGCAAGCTGTTTTGGACAACTTTCTTTCTCTTCTTGCAAAACACTCGGCAGACCTCCGTGCAGCCTCTAGAACACGATGGGAGATGTTTTCTGTGCTGGCACAGTTTCTCCTTGCCAGACAGAGTGGAAAAGCTTTTTGCTAAGATGTAGACGAGAAGAGAGGCTAAAGACGAAGGTACGGTGCTCTGCAGAGCTAAGCACCGCTCCCGGACCTCTTTCGGCAGAAGGCGCACACCGCAGAGCACTGTGAGCGGCAGAATCGTCTTTGCGCGAAGAAGCAGCTTCTTCGTCTCCGGGAGCCGGAGAGTGCGGCAACTTCGCAAAGGTGATGAAACAAGCTGTACAACACTGCCATTGTGTGCGCAGCTTGAAAACTGAGAGAAAACAGTACCTGAGCACTCTCCTGCCTTTTCTATTCACATGAACATTGGATTGCAAGCTGTTTTGGACAACTTTCTTTCTCTTCTTGCAAAACACTCGGCAGACCTACGTGCAGCCTCTAGAACACGATGGGAGATGTTTTCTGTGCTGGCAGAGTTTCTGCTTGCCAGACAGAGTGGAAAAGCTTTTTGCTAAGATGTAGACGAGAAGAGAGGCTAAAGACGAAGGTACGGTGCTCTGCAGAGCTAAGCACCGCTCCCGGACCTCTTTCGGCAGAAGGCGCACACCGCAGAGCACTGTGAGCGGCAGAATCGTCTTTGCGCGAAGAAACAGCTTCTTCGTCTCCGGGAGCCGGAGAGAGCGGCAACTTCGCAAAGGTGATGAAACAAGCTGTACAACACTGCGATTGTGTGCGCAGTTTGAAAACTGAGAGAAAACAGTACCTGAGCACTCTCCTGCCTTTTCTAGTCACATGAACATTGGATTGCAAGCTGTTTTGGACAACTTTCTTTCTCTTCTTGCAAAACACTCGGCAGACCTCCGTGCAGCTTCTAGAACACGATGGGAGATGTTTTCTGTTCTGGCAGAGTTTCTCCTTGCCAGACAGAGTGGAAAAGCTTTTTGCTAAGATGTAGACGAGAAGAGAGGCTAAAGACGAAGGTACGGTGCTCTGCAGAGCTAAGCACCGCTCCCGGACCTCTTTCGGCAGAAGGCGCACACCGCAGAGCACTGTGAGCGGCAGAATCGTCTTTGCGCGAAGAAGCAGCTTCTTCGTCTCCGGGAGCCGGAGAGAGCGGCAACTTCGCAAAGGTGATGAAACAAGCTGTACAACACTGCGATTGTGTGCGCAGCTTGCCAACTGAGAGAAAACAGTACCTGAGCACTCTCCTGCCTTTTCTATTCACATGAACATTGGATTGCAAGCTGTTTTGGACAACTTTCTTTCTCTTCTTGCAAAACACTCGGCAGACCTCCGTGCAGCTTCTAGAACACGATGGGAGATGTTTTCTGTGCTGGCAGAGTTTCTCCTTGCCAGACAGAGTGGAAAAGCTTTTTGCTAAGATGTAGACGAGAAGAGAGGCTAAAGACGAAGGTACGGTGCTCTGCAGAGCTAAGCACCGCTCCCGGACCTCTTTCGGCAGAAGGCGCACACCGCAGAGCACTGTGAGCGGCAGAATCGTCTTTGCGCGAAGAAGCAGCTTCTTCGTCTCCGGGAGCCGGAGAGAGCGGCAACTTCGCAAAGGTGATGAAACAAGCTGTACAACACTGCGATTGTGTGCGCAGCTTGCCAACTGAGAGAAAACAGTACCTGAGCACTCTCCTGCCTTTTCTATTCACATGAACATTGGATTGCAAGCTGTTTTGGACAACTTTCTTTCTCTTCTTGCAAAACACTCGGCAGACCTCCGTGCAGCCTCTAGAACACGATGGGAGATGTTTTCTGTGCTGGCACAGTTTCTCCTTGCCAGACAGAGTGGAAAAGCTTTTTGCTAAGATGTAGACGAGAAGAGAGGCTAAAGACGAAGGTACGGTGCTCTGCAGAGCTAAGCACCGCTCCCGGACCTCTTTCGGCAGAAGGCGCACACCGCAGAGCACTGTGAGCGGCAGAATCGTCTTTGCGCGAAGAAGCAGCTTCTTCGTCTCCGGGAGCCGGAGAGAGCGGCAACTTCGCAAAGGTGATGAAACAAGCTGTACAACACTGCGATTGTGTGCGCAGCTTGCCAACTGAGAGAAAACAGTACCTGAGCACTCTCCTGCCTTTTCTATTCACATGAACATTGGATTGCAAGCTGTTTTGGACAACTTTCTTTCTCTTCTTGCAAAACACTCGGCAGACCTCCGTGCAGCCTCTAGAACACGATGGGAGATGTTTTCTGTTCTGGCAGAGTTTCTCCTTGCCAGACAGAGTGGAAAAGCTTTTTGCTAAGATGTAGACGAGAAGAGAGGCTAAAGACGAAGGTACGGTGCTCTGCAGAGCTAAGCACCGCTCCCGGACCACTTTCGGCAGAAGCCGCACACCGCAGAGCACTGTGAGCGGCAGAATCGTCTTTGCGCGAGGAAGCAGCTTCTTCGTCTCCGGGAGCCGGAGAGAGCGGCAACTTCGCAAAGGTGATGAAACAAGCTGTACAACACTGCGATTGTGTGCGCAGCTTGCCAACTGAGAGAAAACAGTACCTGAGCACTCTCCTGCCTTTTCTATTCACATGAACATTCGATTGCAAGCTGTTTTGGACAACTTTCTTTCTCTTCTTGCAAAACACTCGGCAGACCTCCGTGCAGCCTCTAGAACACGATGGGAGATGTTTTCTGTGCTGGCACAGTTTCTCCTTGCCAGACAGAGTGGAAAAGCTTTTTGCTAAGATGTAGACGAGAAGAGAGGCTAAAGACGAAGGTACGGTGGTCTGCAGAGCTAAGCACCGCTCTTGGGCTTCTTTCGGCAGAAGGCGCACACCGCAGAGCATTGTGAGCGGCAGAATCGTCTTTGCGCGAAGAAGCAGCTTCTTCGTCTCCGGGAGCCGGAGAGAGCGGCAACTTCGCAAAGGTGATGAAACAAGCTGTACAACACTGCGATTGTGTGCGCAGCTTGCCAACTGAGAGAAAACAGTACCTGAGCACTCTCCTGCCTTTTCTATTCACATGAACATTGGATTGCAAGCTGTTTTGGACAACTTTCTTTCTCTTCTTGCAAAACACTCGGCAGACCTCCGTGCAGCCTCTAGAACACGATGGGAGATGTTTTCTGTGCTGGCAGAGTTTCTGCTTGCCAGACAGAGTGGAAAAGCTTTTTGCTAAGATGTAGACGAGAAGAGAGGCTAAAGACGAAGGTACGGTGCTCTGCAGAGCTAAGCACCGCTCCCGGACCTCTTTCGGCAGAAGGCGCACACCGCAGAGCACTGTGAGCGGCAGAATCGTCTTTGCGCGAAGAAGCAGCTTCTTCGTCTCCGGGAGCCGGAGAGAGCGGCAACTTCGCAAAGGTGATGAAACAAGCTGTACAACACTGCGATTGTGTGCGCAGTTTGAAAACTGAGAGAAAACAGTACCTGAGCACTCTCCTGCCTTTTCTATTCACATGAACATTGGATTGCAAGCTGTTTTGGACAACATTCTTTCTCTTCATGCAAAACACTCGGCAGACCTCCGTGCAGCTTCCAGAACCCGATGGGAGATGTTTTCTGTGCTGGCACAGTTTCTCCTTGCCAGACAGAGTGGAAAAGCTTTTTGCTAAGATGTAGACGAGAAGAGAGGCTAAAGACGAAGGTACGGTGCTCTGCAGAGCTAAGCACCGCTCCCGGACCTCTTTCGGCAGAAGGCACACACCGCAGAGCACTGTGAGCGGCAGAATCGTCTTTGCGCGAAGAAGCAGCTTCTTCGTCTCCGGGAGCCGGAGAGAGCGGCAACTTCGCAAAGGTGATGAAACAAGCTGTACAACACTGCGATTGTGTGCGCAGCTTGCCAACTGAGAGAAAACAGTACCTGAGCACTCTCCTGCCTTTTCTATTCACATGAACATTGGATTGCAAGCTGTTTTGGACAACTTTCTTTCTCTTCTTGCAAAACACTCGGCAGACCTCCGTGCAGCCTCTAGAACACGATGGGAGATGTTTTCTGTGCTGGCAGAGTTTCTGCTTGCCAGACAGAGTGGAAAAGCTTTTTGCTAAGATGTAGACGAGAAGAGAGGCTAAAGACGAAGGTACGGTGCTCTGCAGAGCTAAGCACCGCTCCCGGACCTCTTTCGGCAGAAGGCGCACACCGCAGAGCACTGTGAGCGGCAGAATCGTCTTTGCGCGAAGAAGCAGCTTCTTCGTCTCCGGGAGCCGGAGAGAGCGGCAACTTCGCAAAGGTGATGAAACAAGCTGTACAACACTGCGATTGTGTGCGCAGCTTGCCAACTGAGAGAAAACAGTACCTGACCACTCTCCTGCCTTTTCTATTCACATGAACATTGGATTGCAAGCTGTTTTGGACAACATTCTTTCTCTTCTTGCAAAACACTCGGCAGACCTCCGTGCAGCCTCTAGAACACGATGGGAGATGTTTTCTGTGCTGGCAGAGTTTCTGCTTGCCAGACAGAGTGGAAAAGCTTTTTGCTAAGATGTAGACGAGAAGAGAGGCTAAAGACGAAGGTACGGTGCTCTGCAGAGCTAAGCACCGCTCCCGGACCTCTTTCGGCAGAAGCCGCACACCGCAGAGCACTGTGAGCGGCAGAATCGTCTTTGCGCGAAGAAGCAGCTTCTTCGTCTCCGGGAGCCGGAGAGAGCGGCAACTTCGCAAAGGTGATGAAACAAGCTGTACAACACTGCGATTGTGTGCGCAGCTTGCCAACTGAGAGAAAACAGTACCTGAGCACTCTCCTGCCTTTTCTATTCACATGAACATTGGATTGCAAGCTGTTTTGGACAACTTTCTTTCTCTTCTTGCAAAACACTCGGCAGACCTCCGTGCAGCTTCTAGAACACGATGGGAGATGTTTTCTGTTCTGGCAGAGTTTCTCCTTGCCAGACAGAGTGGAAAAGCTTTTTGCTAAGATGTAGACGAGAAGAGAGGCTAAAGACGAAGGTACGGTGCTCTGCAGAGCTAAGCACCGCTCCCGGACCTCTTTCGGCAGAAGGCGCACACCGCAGAGCACTGTGAGCGGCAGAATCGTCTTTGCGCGAAGAAGCAGCTTCTTCGTCTCCGGGAGCCGGAGAGAGCGGCAACTTCGCAAAGGTGATGAAACAAGCTGTACAACACTGCCATTGTGTGCGCAGCTTGAAAACTGAAAGAAAACAGTACCTGAGCACTCTCCTGCCTTTTCTATTCACATGAACATTGGATTGCAAGCTGTTTTGGACAACTTTCTTTCTCTTCTTGCAAAACACTCGGCAGACCTCCGTGCAGCCTCTAGAACACGATGGGAGATGTTTTCTGTGCTGGCAGAGTTTCTCCTTGCCAGACAGAGTGGAAAAGCTTTTTGCTAAGATGTAGACGAGAAGAGAGGCTAAAGACGAAGGTACGGTGCTCTGCAGAGCTAAGCACCGCTCCCGGACCTCTTTCGGCAGAAGGCGCACACCGCAGAGCACTGTGAGCGGCAGAATCGTCTTTGCGCGAAGAAGCAGCTTCTTCGTCTCCGGGAGCCGGAGAGAGCGGCAACTTCGCAAAGGTGATGAAACAAGCTGTACAACACTGCGATTGTGTGCGCAGTTTGAAAACTGAGAGAAAACAGTACCTGAGCACTCTCCTGCCTTTTCTATTCACATGAACATTGGATTGCAAGCTGTTTTGGACAACTTTCTTTCTCTTCTTGCAAAACACTCGGCAGACCTCCGTTCAGCCTCTAGAACACGATGAAAGATGTTTTCTGTTCTGGCAGAGTTTCTCCTTGCCAGACAGAGTGGAAAAGCTTTTTGCTAAGATGTAGACGAGAAGAGAGGCTAAAGACGAAGGTACGGTGCTCTGCAGAGCTAAGCACCGCTCCCGGACCTCTTTCGGCAGAAGGCACACACCGCAGAGCACTGTGAGCGGCAGAATCGTCTTTGCGCGAAGAAGCAGCTTCTTCGTCTCCGGGAGCCGGAGAGAGCGGCAACTTCGCAAAGGTGATGAAACAAGCTGTACAACACTGCCATTGTGTGCGCAGTTTGAAAACTGAGAGAAAACAGTACCTGAGCACTCTCCTGCCTTTTCTATTCACATGAACATTGGATTGCAAGCTGTTTTGGACAACATTCTTTCTCTTCTTGCAAAACACTCGGCAGACCTCCGTGCAGCTTCCAGAACCCGATGGGAGATGTTTTCTGTGCTGGCACAGTTTCTCCTTGCCAGACAGAGTGGAAAAGCTTTTTGCTAAGATGTAGACGAGAAGAGAGGCTAAAGACGAAGGTACGGTGCTCTGCAGAGCTAAGCACCGCTCTTGGGCTTCTTTCGGCAGAAGGCGCACACCGCAGAGCATTGTGAGCGGCAGAATCGTCTTTGCGCGAAGAAGCAGCTTCTTCGTCTCCGGGAGCCGGAGAGAGCGGCAACTTCGCAAAGGTGATGAAACAAGCTGTACAACACTGCGATTGTGTGCGCAGTTTGAAAACTGAGAGAAAACAGTACCTGAGCACTCTCCTGCCTTTTCTATTCACATGAATATTGGATTGCAAGCTGTTTTGGACAACATTCTTTCTCTTCTTGCAAAACACTCGGCAGACCTCCGTGCAGCTTCCAGAACCCGATGGGAGATGTTTTCTGTCCTGGCACAGTTTCTCCTTGCCAGACAGAGTGGAAAAGCTTTTTGCTAAGATGTAGACGAGAAGAGAGGCTAAAGACGAAGGTACGGTGCTCTGCAGAGCTAAGCACCGCTCCCGGACCTCTTTCGGCAGAAGGCACACACCGCAGAGCACTGTGAGCGGCAGAATCGTCTTTGCGCGAAGAAGCAGCTTCTTCGTCTCCGGGAGCCGGAGAGAGCGGCAACTTCGCAAAGGTGATGAAACAAGCTGTACAACACTGCGATTGTGTGCGCAGCTTGCCAACTGAGAGAAAACAGTACCTGAGCACTGTCCTGCGTTTTCTATTCACATGAACATTGGATTGCAAGCTGTTTTGGACAACTTTCTTTCTCTTCTTGCAAAACACTCGGCAGACCTCCGTGCAGCCTCTAGAACACGATGGGAGATGTTTTCTGTGCTGGCACAGTTTCTCCTTGCCAGACAGAGTGGAAAAGCTTTTTGCTAAGATGTAGACGAGAAGAGAGGCTAAAGACGAAGGTACGGTGCTCTGCAGAGCTAAGCACCGCTCCCGGACCTCTTTCGGCAGAAGGCGCACACCGCAGAGCACTGTGAGCGGCAGAATCGTCTTTGCGCGAAGAAGCAGCTTCTTCGTCTCCGGGAGCCGGAGAGAGCGGCAACTTCGCAAAGGTGATGAAACAAGCTGTACAACACTGCCATTGTGTGCGCAGCTTGAAAACTGAGAGAAAACAGTACCTGAGCACTCTCCTGCCTTTTCTATTCACATGAACATTGGATTGCAAGCTGTTTTGGACAACTTTCTTTCTCTTCTTGCAAAACACTCGGCAGACCTACGTGCAGCCTCTAGAACACGATGGGAGATGTTTTCTGTGCTGGCAGAGTTTCTGCTTGCCAGACAGAGTGGAAAAGCTTTTTGCTAAGATGTAGACGAGAAGAGAGGCTAAAGACGAAGGTACGGTGCTCTGCAGAGCTAAGCACCGCTCCCGGACCTCTTTCGGCAGAAGGCGCACACCGCAGAGCACTGTGAGCGGCAGAATCGTCTTTGCGCGAAGAAACAGCTTCTTCGTCTCCGGGAGCCGGAGAGAGCGGCAACTTCGCAAAGGTGATGAAACAAGCTGTACAACACTGCGATTGTGTGCGCAGTTTGAAAACTGAGAGAAAACAGTACCTGAGCACTCTCCTGCCTTTTCTATTCACATGAACATTGGATTGCAAGCTGTTTTGGACAACTTTCTTTCTCTTCTTGCAAAACACTCGGCAGACCTCCGTGCAGCTTCTAGAACACGATGGGAGATGTTTTCTGTTCTGGCAGAGTTTCTCCTTGCCAGACAGAGTGGAAAAGCTTTTTGCTAAGATGTAGACGAGAAGAGAGGCTAAAGACGAAGGTACGGTGCTCTGCAGAGCTAAGCACCGCTCCCGGACCTCTTTCGGCAGAAGGCGCACACCGCAGAGCACTGTGAGCGGCAGAATCGTCTTTGCGCGAAGAAGCAGCTTCTTCGTCTCCGGGAGCCGGAGAGAGCGGCAACTTCGCAAAGGTGATGAAACAAGCTGTACAACACTGCCATTGTGTGCGCAGCTTGCCAACTGAGAGAAAACAGTACCTGAGCACTCTCCTGCCTTTTCTATTCACATGAACATTGGATTGCAAGCTGTTTTGGACAACTTTCTTTCTCTTCTTGCAAAACACTCGGCAGACCTCCGTGCAGCTTCTAGAACACGATGGGAGATGTTTTCTGTGCTGGCAGAGTTTCTCCTTGCCAGACAGAGTGGAAAAGCTTTTTGCTAAGATGTAGACGAGAAGAGAGGCTAAAGACGAAGGTACGGTGCTCTGCAGAGCTAAGCACCGCTCCCGGACCTCTTTCGGCAGAAGGCGCACACCGCAGAGCACTGTGAGCGGCAGAATCGTCTTTGCGCGAAGAAGCAGCTTCTTCGTCTCCGGGAGCCGGAGAGAGCGGCAACTTCGCAAAGGTGATGAAACAAGCTGTACAACACTGCGATTGTGTGCGCAGCTTGCCAACTGAGAGAAAACAGTACCTGAGCACTCTCCTGCCTTTTCTATTCACATGAACATTGGATTGCAAGCTGTTTTGGACAACTTTCTTTCTCTTCTTGCAAAACACTCGGCAGACCTCCGTGCAGCCTCTAGAACACGATGGGAGATGTTTTCTGTGCTGGCACAGTTTCTCCTTGCCAGACAGAGTGGAAAAGCTTTTTGCTAAGATGTAGACGAGAAGAGAGGCTAAAGACGAAGGTACGGTGCTCTGCAGAGCTAAGCACCGCTCCCGGACCTCTTTCGGCAGAAGGCGCACACCGCAGAGCACTGTGAGCGGCAGAATCGTCTTTGCGCGAAGAAGCAGCTTCTTCGTCTCCGGGAGCCGGAGAGAGCGGCAACTTCGCAAAGGTGATGAAACAAGCTGTACAACACTGCGATTGTGTGCGCAGCTTGCCAACTGAGAGAAAACAGTACCTGAGCACTCTCCTGCCTTTTCTATTCACATGAACATTGGATTGCAAGCTGTTTTGGACAACTTTCTTTCTCTTCTTGCAAAACACTCGGCAGACCTCCGTGCAGCCTCTAGAACACGATGAAAGATGTTTTCTGTTCTGGCAGAGTTTCTCCTTGCCAGACAGAGTGGAAAAGCTTTTTGCTAAGATGTAGACGAGAAGAGAGGCTAAAGACGAAGGTACGGTGCTCTGCAGAGCTAAGCACCGCTCCCGGACCACTTTCGGCAGAAGCCGCACACCGCAGAGCACTGTGAGCGGCAGAATCGTCTTTGCGCGAGGAAGCAGCTTCTTCGTCTCCGGGAGCCGGAGAGAGCGGCAACTTCGCAAAGGTGATGAAACAAGCTGTACAACACTGCGATTGTGTGCGCAGCTTGCCAACTGAGAGAAAACAGTACCTGAGCACTCTCCTGCCTTTTCTATTCACATGAACATTCGATTGCAAGCTGTTTTGGACAACTTTCTTTCTCTTCTTGCAAAACACTCGGCAGACCTCCGTGCAGCCTCTAGAACACGATGGGAGATGTTTTCTGTGCTGGCACAGTTTCTCCTTGCCAGACAGAGTGGAAAAGCTTTTTGCTAAGATGTAGACGAGAAGAGAGGCTAAAGACGAAGGTACGGTGGTCTGCAGAGCTAAGCACCGCTCTTGGGCTTCTTTCGGCAGAAGGCGCACACCGCAGAGCATTGTGAGCGGCAGAATCGTCTTTGCGCGAAGAAGCAGCTTCTTCGTCTCCGGGAGCCGGAGAGAGCGGCAACTTCGCAAAGGTGATGAAACAAGCTGTACAACACTGCGATTGTGTGCGCAGCTTGCCAACTGAGAGAAAACAGTACCTGAGCACTCTCCTGCCTTTTCTATTCACATGAACATTGGATTGCAAGCTGTTTTGGACAACTTTCTTTCTCTTCTTGCAAAACACTCGGCAGACCTCCGTGCAGCCTCTAGAACACGATGGGAGATGTTTTCTGTGCTGGCAGAGTTTCTGCTTGCCAGACAGAGTGGAAAAGCTTTTTGCTAAGATGTAGACGAGAAGAGAGGCTAAAGACGAAGGTACGGTGCTCTGCAGAGCTAAGCACCGCTCCCGGACCTCTTTCGGCAGAAGGCGCACACCGCAGAGCACTGTGAGCGGCAGAATCGTCTTTGCGCGAAGAAGCAGCTTCTTCGTCTCCGGGAGCCGGAGAGAGCGGCAACTTCGCAAAGGTGATGAAACAAGCTGTACAACACTGCGATTGTGTGCGCAGTTTGAAAACTGAGAGAAAACAGTACCTGAGCACTCTCCTGCCTTTTCTATTCACATGAACATTGGATTGCAAGCTGTTTTGGACAACATTCTTTCTCTTCATGCAAAACACTCGGCAGACCTCCGTGCAGCTTCCAGAACCCGATGGGAGATGTTTTCTGTGCTGGCACAGTTTCTCCTTGCCAGACAGAGTGGAAAAGCTTTTTGCTAAGATGTAGACGAGAAGAGAGGCTAAAGACGAAGGTACGGTGCTCTGCAGAGCTAAGCACCGCTCCCGGACCTCTTTCGGCAGAAGGCACACACCGCAGAGCACTGTGAGCGGCAGAATCGTCTTTGCGCGAAGAAGCAGCTTCTTCGTCTCCGGGAGCCGGAGAGAGCGGCAACTTCGCAAAGGTGATGAAACAAGCTGTACAACACTGCGATTGTGTGCGCAGCTTGCCAACTGAGAGAAAACAGTACCTGAGCACTCTCCTGCCTTTTCTATTCACATGAACATTGGATTGCAAGCTGTTTTGGACAACTTTCTTTCTCTTCTTGCAAAACACTCGGCAGACCTCCGTGCAGCCTCTAGAACACGATGGGAGATGTTTTCTGTGCTGGCAGAGTTTCTGCTTGCCAGACAGAGTGGAAAAGCTTTTTGCTAAGATGTAGACGAGAAGAGAGGCTAAAGACGAAGGTACGGTGCTCTGCAGAGCTAAGCACCGCTCCCGGACCTCTTTCGGCAGAAGGCGCACACCGCAGAGCACTGTGAGCGGCAGAATCGTCTTTGCGCGAAGAAGCAGCTTCTTCGTCTCCGGGAGCCGGAGAGAGCGGCAACTTCGCAAAGGTGATGAAACAAGCTGTACAACACTGCGATTGTGTGCGCAGCTTGCCAACTGAGAGAAAACAGTACCTGACCACTCTCCTGCCTTTTCTATTCACATGAACATTGGATTGCAAGCTGTTTTGGACAACATTCTTTCTCTTCTTGCAAAACACTCGGCAGACCTCCGTGCAGCCTCTAGAACACGATGGGAGATGTTTTCTGTGCTGGCAGAGTTTCTGCTTGCCAGACAGAGTGGAAAAGCTTTTTGCTAAGATGTAGACGAGAAGAGAGGCTAAAGACGAAGGTACGGTGCTCTGCAGAGCTAAGCACCGCTCCCGGACCTCTTTCGGCAGAAGCCGCACACCGCAGAGCACTGTGAGCGGCAGAATCGTCTTTGCGCGAAGAAGCAGCTTCTTCGTCTCCGGGAGCCGGAGAGAGCGGCAACTTCGCAAAGGTGATGAAACAAGCTGTACAACACTGCGATTGTGTGCGCAGCTTGCCAACTGAGAGAAAACAGTACCTGAGCACTCTCCTGCCTTTTCTATTCACATGAACATTGGATTGCAAGCTGTTTTGGACAACTTTCTTTCTCTTCTTGCAAAACACTCGGCAGACCTCCGTGCAGCTTCTAGAACACGATGGGAGATGTTTTCTGTTCTGGCAGAGTTTCTCCTTGCCAGACAGAGTGGAAAAGCTTTTTGCTAAGATGTAGACGAGAAGAGAGGCTAAAGACGAAGGTACGGTGCTCTGCAGAGCTAAGCACCGCTCCCGGACCTCTTTCGGCAGAAGGCGCACACCGCAGAGCACTGTGAGCGGCAGAATCGTCTTTGCGCGAAGAAGCAGCTTCTTCGTCTCCGGGAGCCGGAGAGAGCGGCAACTTCGCAAAGGTGATGAAACAAGCTGTACAACACTGCCATTGTGTGCGCAGCTTGAAAACTGAAAGAAAACAGTACCTGAGCACTCTCCTGCCTTTTCTATTCACATGAACATTGGATTGCAAGCTGTTTTGGACAACTTTCTTTCTCTTCTTGCAAAACACTCGGCAGACCTCCGTGCAGCCTCTAGAACACGATGGGAGATGTTTTCTGTGCTGGCAGAGTTTCTCCTTGCCAGACAGAGTGGAAAAGCTTTTTGCTAAGATGTAGACGAGAAGAGAGGCTAAAGACGAAGGTACGGTGCTCTGCAGAGCTAAGCACCGCTCCCGGACCTCTTTCGGCAGAAGGCGCACACCGCAGAGCACTGTGAGCGGCAGAATCGTCTTTGCGCGAAGAAGCAGCTTCTTCGTCTCCGGGAGCCGGAGAGAGCGGCAACTTCGCAAAGGTGATGAAACAAGCTGTACAACACTGCGATTGTGTGCGCAGTTTGAAAACTGAGAGAAAACAGTACCTGAGCACTCTCCTGCCTTTTCTATTCACATGAACATTGGATTGCAAGCTGTTTTGGACAACTTTCTTTCTCTTCTTGCAAAACACTCGGCAGACCTCCGTGCAGCTTCTAGAACACGATGGGAGATGTTTTCTGTTCTGGCAGAGTTTCTCCTTGCCAGACAGAGTGGAAAAGCTTTTTGCTAAGATGTAGACGAGAAGAGAGGCTAAAGACGAAGGTACGGTGCTCTGCAGAGCTAAGCACCGCTCCCGGACCTCTTTCGGCAGAAGGCGCACACCGCAGAGCACTGTGAGCGGCAGAATCGTCTTTGCGCGAAGAAGCAGCTTCTTCGTCTCCGGGAGCCGGAGAGAGCGGCAACTTCGCAAAGGTGATGAAACAAGCTGTACAACACTGCGATTGTGTGCGCAGCTTGCCAACTGAGAGAAAACAGTACCTGAGCACTCTCCTGCCTTTTCTATTCACATGAACATTGGATTGCAAGCTGTTTTGGACAACTTTCTTTCTCTTCTTGCAAAACACTCGGCAGACCTCCGTGCAGCTTCTAGAACACGATGGGAGATGTTTTCTGTGCTGGCAGAGTTTCTCCTTGCCAGACAGAGTGGAAAAGCTTTTTGCTAAGATGTAGACGAGAAGAGAGGCTAAAGACGAAGGTACGGTGCTCTGCAGAGCTAAGCACCGCTCCCGGACCTCTTTCGGCAGAAGGCGCACACCGCAGAGCACTGTGAGCGGCAGAATCGTCTTTGCGCGAAGAAGCAGCTTCTTCGTCTCCGGGAGCCGGAGAGAGCGGCAACTTCGCAAAGGTGATGAAACAAGCTGTACAACACTGCGATTGTGTGCGCAGCTTGCAACTGAGAGAAAACAGTACCTGAGCACTCTCCTGCCTTTTCTATTCACATGAACATTGGATTGCAAGCTGTTTTGGACAACTTTCTTTCTCTTCTTGCAAAACACTCGGCAGACCTCCGTGCAGCCTCTAGAACACGATGGGAGATGTTTTCTGTGCTGGCACAGTTTCTCCTTGCCAGACAGAGTGGAAAAGCTTTTTGCTAAGATGTAGACGAGAAGAGAGGCTAAAGACGAAGGTACGGTGCTCTGCAGAGCTAAGCACCGCTCCCGGACCTCTTTCGGCAGAAGGCGCACACCGCAGAGCACTGTGAGCGGCAGAATCGTCTTTGCGCGAAGAAGCAGCTTCTTCGTCTCCGGGAGCCGGAGAGAGCGGCAACTTCGCAAAGGTGATGAAACAAGCTGTACAACACTGCGATTGTGTGCGCAGCTTGCCAACTGAGAGAAAACAGTACCTGAGCACTCTCCTGCCTTTTCTATTCACATGAACATTGGATTGCAAGCTGTTTTGGACAACTTTCTTTCTCTTCTTGCAAAACACTCGGCAGACCTCCGTGCAGCCTCTAGAACACGATGAAAGATGTTTTCTGTTCTGGCAGAGTTTCTCCTTGCCAGACAGAGTGGAAAAGCTTTTTGCTAAGATGTAGACGAGAAGAGAGGCTAAAGACGAAGGTACGGTGCTCTGCAGAGCTAAGCACCGCTCCCGGACCTCTTTCGGCAGAAGGCGCACACCGCAGAGCACTGTGAGCGGCAGAATCGTCTTTGCGCGAAGAAGCAGCTTCTTCGTCTCCGGGAGCCGGAGAGAGCGGCAACTTCGCAAAGGTGATGAAACAAGCTGTACAACACTGCGATTGTGTGCGCAGTTTGAAAACTGAGAGAAAACAGTACCTGAGCACTCTCCTGCCTTTTCTATTCACATGAACATTGGATTGCAAGCTGTTTTGGACAACATTCTTTCTCTTCTTGCAAAACACTCGGCAGACCTCCGTGCAGCTTCCACAACCCAATGGGAGATGTTTTCTGTGCTGGCAGAGTTTCTGCTTGCCAGACAGAGTGGAAAAGCTTTTTGCTAAGATGTAGACGAGAAGAGAGGCTAAAGACGAAGGTACGGTGCTCTGCAGAGCTAAGCACCGCTCCCGGACCTCTTTCGGCAGAAGGCACACACCGCAGAGCACTGTGAGCGGCAGAATCGTCTTTGCGCGAAGAAGCAGCTTCTTCGTCTCCGGGAGCCGGAGAGAGCGGCAACTTCGCAAAGGTGATGAAACAAGCTGTACAACACTGCGATTGTGTGCGCAGCTTGCCAACTGAGAGAAAACAGTACCTGAGCACTCTCCTGCCTTTTCTATTCACATGAACATTGGATTGCAAGCTGTTTTGGACAACTTTCTTTCTCTTCTTGCAAAACACTCGGCAGACCTCCGTGCAGCCTCTAGAACACGATGGGAGATGTTTTCTGTGCTGGCAGAGTTTCTCCTTGCCAGACAGAGTGGAAAAGCTTTTTGCTAAGATGTAGACGAGAAGAGAGGCTAAAGACGAAGGTACGGTGCTCTGCAGAGCTAAGCACCGCTCCCGGACCTCTTTCGGCAGAAGGCGCACACCGCAGAGCACTGTGAGCGGCAGAATCGTCTTTGCGCGAAGAAGCAGCTTCTTCGTCTCCGGGAGCCGGAGAGAGCGGCAACTTCGCAAAGGTGATGAAACAAGCTGTACAACACTGCGATTGTGTGCGCAGCTTGCCAACTGAGAGAAAACAGTACCTGAGCACTCTCCTGCCTTTTCTATTCACATGAACATTCGATTGCAAGCTGTTTTGGACAACTTTCTTTCTCTTCTTGCAAAACACTCGGCAGACCTCCGTGCAGCCTCTAGAACACGATGGGAGATGTTTTCTGTGCTGGCACAGTTTCTCCTTGCCAGACAGAGTGGAAAAGCTTTTTGCTAAGATGTAGACGAGAAGAGAGGCTAAAGACGAAGGTACGGTGCTCTGCAGAGCTAAGCACCGCTCCCGGACCTCTTTCGGCAGAAGGCGCACACCGCAGAGCACTGTGAGCGGCAGAATCGTCTTTGCGCGAAGAAGCAGCTTCTTCGTCTCCGGGAGCCGGAGAGAGCGGCAACTTGGCAAAGGTGATGAAACAAGCTGTACAACACTGCGATTGTGTGCGCAGCTTGAAAACTGAGAGAAAACAGTACCTGACCACTCTCCTGCCTTTTCTATTCACATGAACATTCGATTGCAAGCTGTTATGGACAACATTCTTTCTCTTCTTGCAAAACACTCGGCAGACCTCCGTGCAGCTTCTAGAACACGATGGGAGATGTTTTCTGTGCTGGCAGAGTTTCTCCTTGCCAGACAGAGTGGAAAAGCTTTTTGCTAAGATGTAGACGAGAAGAGAGGCTAAAGACGAAGGTACGGTGCTCTGCAGAGCTAAGCACCGCTCCCGGACCTCTTTCGGCAGAAGGCGCACACCGCAGAGCACTGTGAGCGGCAGAATC
Source organism: Melozone crissalis (assembly GCF_028551555.1). Lineage (NCBI taxonomy): Eukaryota > Metazoa > Chordata > Aves > Passeriformes > Passerellidae > Melozone > Melozone crissalis. Next base: position 73,157 of record NW_026536237.1, on the reverse strand, counting down.
GTCTTTGCGCGAAGAAGCAGCTTCTTCGTCTCCGGGAGCCGGAGAGAGCGGCAACTTCGCAAAGGTGATGAAACAAGCTGTACAACACTGCGATTGTGTGCGCAGCTTGCCAACTGAGAGAAAACAGTACCTGAGCACTCTCCTGCCTTTTCTATTCACATGAACATTGGATTGCAAGCTGTTTTGGACAACTTTCTTTCTCTTCTTGCAAAACACTCGGCAGACCTCCGTGCAGCTTCTAGAACACGATGGGAGATGTTTTCTGTGCTGGCAGAGTTTCTCCTTGCCAGACAGAGTGGAAAAGCTTTTTGCTAAGATGTAGACGAGAAGAGAGGCTAAAGACGAAGGTACGGTGCTCTGCAGAGCTAAGCACCGCTCCCGGACCTCTTTCGGCAGAAGGCGCACACCGCAGAGCACTGTGAGCGGCAGAATCGTCTTTGCGCGAAGAAGCAGCTTCTTCGTCTCCGGGAGCCGGAGAGAGCGGCAACTTGGCAAAGGTGATGAAACAAGCTGTACAACACTGCGATTGTGTGCGCAGCTTGCCAACTGAGAGAAAACAGTACCTGACCACTCTCCTGCCTTTTCTATTCACATGAACATTGGATTGCAAGCTGTTATGGACAACATTCTTTCTCTTCTTGCAAAACACTCGGCAGACCTCCGTGCAGCTTCTAGAACACGATGGGAGATGTTTTCTGTGCTGGCAGAGTTTCTCCTTGCCAGACAGAGTGGAAAAGCTTTTTGCTAAGATGTAGACGAGAAGAGAGGCTAAAGACGAAGGTACGGTGCTCTGCAGAGCTAAGCACCGCTCCCGGACCTCTTTCGGCAGAAGGCGCACACCGCAGAGCACTGTGAGCGGCAGAATCGTCTTTGCGCGAAGAAGCAGCTTCTTCGTCTCCGGGAGCCGGAGAGAGCGGCAACTTCGCAAAGGTGATGAAACAAGCTGTACAACACTGCGATTGTGTGCGCAGCTTGCCAACTGAGAGAAAACAGTACCTGAGCACTCTCCTGCCTTTTCTATTCACATGAACATTGGATTGCAAGCTGTTTTGGACAACTTTCTTTCTCTTCTTGCAAAACACTCGGCAGACCTCCGTGCAGCTTCTAGAACACGATGGGAGATGTTTTCTGGGCGGGCACAGTTTCTCCTTGCCAGACAGAGTGGAAAAGCTTTTTGCTAAGATGTAGACGAGAAGAGAGGCTAAAGACGAAGGTACTGTGCTCTGCAGAGCTAAGCACCGCTTCAGGGCCTCTTTCGACTGAAGACGCACACCGCAGAGCACTGTGAGCGGCAGAATCGTCTTTGCGCGAAGAAGCAGCTTCTTCGTCTCCGGGAGCCGGAGAGAGCGGCAGCTTCGCAAAGGTGATGAAACAAGCTGTACAACACTGCGATTGTGTGCGCAGCTTGCCAACTGAGAGAAAACAGTACCTGAGCACTCTCCTGCCTTTTCTATTCACATGAACATTGGATTGCAAGCTGTTTTGGACAACTTTCTTTCTCTTCTTGCAAAACACTCGGCAGACCTCCGTGCAGCTTCTAGAACATGATGGGAGATGTTTTCTGTGCTGGCAGAGTTTCTCCTTGCCAGACAGAGTGGAAAAGCTTTTTGCTAAGATGTAGACGAGAAGAGAGGCTAAAGACGAAGGTACGGTGCTCTGTAGAGCTAAGCACCGCTCCCGGTCCTCTTTCGGCAGAAGGCGCACACCGCAGTGCACTGTGAGCGGCAGAATCGTCTTTGCGCGAAGAAGCAGCTTCTTCGTCTCCGGGAGCCGGAGAGAGCGGCAACTTCGCAAAGGTGATGAAACAAGCTGTACAACACTGCGATTGTGTGCGCTGCTTGCCAACTGAGAGAAAACAGTACCTGAGCACTCTCCTGCCTTTTCTATTCACATGAACATTGGATTGCAAGCTGTTTTGGACAACTTTCTTTCTCTTCTTGCAAAACACTCGGCAGACCTCCGTGCAGCCTCTAGAACACGATGGGAGATGTTTTCTGTGCTGGCACAGTTTCTCCTTGCCAGACAGAGTGGAAAAGCTTTTTGCTAAGATGTAGACGAGAAGAGAGGCTAAAGACGAAGGTACGGTGCTCTGCAGAGCTAAGCACCGCTCCCGGACCTCTTTCGGCAGAAGGCGCACACCGCAGAGCACTCTGAGCGGCAGAATCGTCTTTGCGCGAAGAAGCAGCTTCTTCGTCTCCGCGAGCCGGAGAGAGCGGCAACTTCGCAAAGGTGATGAAACAAGCTGTACAACACTGCGATTGTGTGCGCAGCTTGCCAACTGAGAGAAAACAGTACCTGACCACTCTTCTGCCTTTTCTATTCACATGAATATTCGATTGCAAGCTGTTTTGGACAACTTTCTTTCTCTTCTTGCAAAACACTCGGCAGACCTCCGTGCAGCCTCTAGAACACGATGGGAGATGTTTTCTGTGCTGGCAGAGTTTCTCCTTGCCAGACAGAGTGGAAAAGCTTTTTGCTAAGATGTAGACGAGAAGAGAGGCTAAAGACGAAGGTACGGTGCTCTGCAGAGCTAAGCACCGCTCCCGGACCTCTTTCGGCAGAACTCGCACACCGCAGAGCACTCTGAGCGGCAGAATCGTCTTTGCGCGAAGAAGCAGCTTCTTCGTGTCCGGGAGCCGGAGAGAGCGGCAACTTCGCAAAGGTGATGAAACAAGCTGTACAACACTGCGATTGTGTGCGCAGCTTGCCAACTGAAAGAAAACAGTACCTGAGCACTCTCCTGCCTTTTCTATTCACATGAACATTGGATTGCAAGCTGTTTTGGACAACTTTCTTTCTCTTCTTGCAAAACACTCGGCAGACCTCCGTGCAGCCTCTAGAACACGATGGGAGATGTTTTCTGTGCTGGCACAGTTTCTCCTTGCCAGACAGAGTGGAAAAGCTTTTTGCTAAGATGTAGACGAGAAGAGAGGCTAAAGACGAAGGTACGGTGCTCTGCAGAGCTAAGCACCGCTCCCGGACCTCTTTCGGCAGAAGGCGCACACCGCAGAGCACTGTGAGCGGCAGAATCGTCTTTGCGCGAAGAAGCAGCTTCTTCGTCTCCGGGAGCCGGAGAGAGCGGCAACTTCGCAAAGGTGATGAAACAAGCTGTACAACACTGCCATTGTGTGCGCAGCTTGAAAACTGAAAGAAAACAGTACCTGAGCACTCTCCTGCCTTTTCTATTCACATGAACATTCGATTGCATGCTGTTTTGGACAACTTTCTTTCTCTTCTTGCAAAACACTCGGCAGACCTCCGTGCAGCTTCTAGAACACGATGGGAGATGTTTTCTGTGCTGGCAGAGTTTCTCCTTGCCAGACAGAGTGGAAAAGCTTTTTGCTAAGATGTAGACGAGAAGAGAGGCTAAAGACGAAGGTACGGTGCTCTGCAGAGCTAAGCACCGCTCCCGGACCTCTTTCGGCAGAAGGCGCACACCGCAGAGCACTGTGAGCGGCAGAATCGTCTTTGCGCGAAGAAGCAGCTTCTTCGTCTCCGGGAGCCGGAGAGAGCGGCAACTTCGCAAAGGTGATGAAACAAGCTGTACAACACTGCGATTGTGTGCGCAGCTTGCCAACTGAGAGAAAACAGTACCTGAGCACTCTCCTGCCTTTTCTATTCACATGAACATTGGATTGCAAGCTGTTTTGGACAACTTTCTTTCTCTTCTTGCAAAACACTCGGCAGACCTCCGTGCAGCCTCTAGAACACGATGGGAGATGTTTTCTGTGCTGGCAGAGTTTCTCCTTGCCAGACAGAGTGGAAAAGCTTTTTGCTAAGATGTAGACGAGAAGAGAGGCTAAAGACGAAGGTACGGTGCTCTGCAGAGCTAAGCACCGCTCCCGGACCTCTTTCGGCAGAAGGCGCACACCGCAGAGCACTGTGAGCGGCAGAATCGTCTTTGCGCGAAGAAGCAGCTTCTTCGTCTCCGGGAGCCGGAGAGAGCGGCAACTTCGCAAAGGTGATGAAACAAGCTGTACAACACTGCGATTGTGTGCGCAGCTTGCCAACTGAGAGAAAACAGTACCTGAGCACTCTCCTGCCTTTTCTATTCACATGAACATTGGATTGCAAGCTGTTTTGGACAACTTTCTTTCTCTTCTTGCAAAACACTCGGCAGACCTCCGTGCAGCCTCTAGAACACGATGGGAGATGTTTTCTGTGCTGGCAGAGTTTCTCCTTGCCAGACAGAGTGGAAAAGCTTTTTGCTAAGATGTAGACGAGAAGAGAGGCTAAAGACGAAGGTACGGTGCTCTGCAGAGCTAAGCACCGCTCCCGGACCTCTTTCGGCAGAAGGCGCACACCGCAGAGCACTGTGAGCGGCAGAATCGTCTTTGCGCGAAGAAGCAGCTTCTTCGTCTCCGGGAGCCGGAGAGAGCGGCAACTTCGCAAAGGTGATGAAACAAGCTGTACAACACTGCCATTGTGTGCGCAGCTTGCCAACTGAGAGAAAACAGTACCTGAGCACTCTCCTGCCTTTTCTATTCACATGAACATTGGATTGCAAGCTGTTTTGGACAACATTCTTTCTCTTCTTGCAAAACACTCGGCAGACCTCCGTGCAGCCTCTAGAACACGATGGGAGATGTTTTCTGTGCTGGCACAGTTTCTCCTTGCCAGACAGAGTGGAAAAGCTTTTTGCTAAGATGTAGACGAGAAGAGAGGCTAAAGACGAAGGTACGGTGCTCTGCAGAGCTAAGCACCGCTCCCGGACCTCTTTCGGCAGAAGGCACACACCGCAGAGCACTGTGAGCGGCAGAATCGTCTTTGCGCGAAGAAGCAGCTTCTTCGTCTCCGGGAGCCGGAGAGAGCGGCAACTTCGCAAAGGTGATGAAACAAGCTGTACAACACTGCGATTGTGTGCGCAGCTTGCCAACTGAGAGAAAACAGTACCTCAGCACTCTCCTGCCTTTTCTATTCACATGAACATTGGATTGCAAGCTGTTTTGGACAACTTTCTTTCTCTTCTTGCAAAACACTCGGCAGACCTCCGTGCAGCCTCTAGAACACGATGGGAGATGTTTTCTGTGCTGGCACAGTTTCTCCTTGCCAGACAGAGTGGAAAAGCTTTTTGCTAAGATGTAGACGAGAAGAGAGGCTAAAGACGAAGGTACGGTGCTCTGCAGAGCTAAGCACCGCTCCCGGACCTCTTTCGGCAGAAGGCGCACACCGCAGAGCACTGTGAGCGGCAGAATCGTCTTTGCGCGAAGAAGCAGCTTCTTCGTCTCCGGGAGCCGGAGAGAGCGGCAACTTCGCAAAGGTGATGAAACAAGCTGTACAACACTGCGATTGTGTGCGCAGCTTGCCAACTGAGAGAAAACAGTACCTGAGCACTCTCCTGCTTTTTCTATTCACATGAACATTGGATTGCAAGCTGTTTTGGACAACTTTCTTTCTCTTCTTGCAAAACACTCGGCAGACCTCCGTGCAGCCTCTAGAACACGATGGGAGATGTTTTCTGTGCTGGCACAGTTTCTCCTTGCCAGACAGAGTGGAAAAGCTTTTTGCTAAGATGTAGACGAGAAGAGAGGCTAAAGACGAAGGTACGGTGCTCTGCAGAGCTAAGCACCGCTCCCGGACCTCTTTCGGCAGAACTCGCACACCGCAGAGCACTGTGAGCGGCAGAATCGTCTTTGCGCGAAGAAGCAGCTTCTTCGTCTCCGGGAGCCGGAGAGAGCGGCAACTTCGCAAAGGTGATGAAACAAGCTGTACAACACTGCGATTGTGTGCGCAGCTTGCCAACTGAGAGAAAACAGTACCTGAGCACTCTCCTGCCTTTTCTATTCACATGAACATTCGATTGCAAGCTGTTTTGGACAACTTTCTTTCTCTTCTTGCAAAACACTCGGCAGACCTCCGTGCAGCCTCTAGAACACGATGGGAGATGTTTTCTGTGCTGGCACAGTTTCTCCTTGCCAGACAGAGTGGAAAAGCTTTTTGCTAAGATGTAGACGAGAAGAGAGGCTAAAGACGAAGGTACGGTGCTCTGCAGAGCTAAGCACCGCTCCCGGACCTCTTTCGGCAGAACTCGCACACCGCAGAGCACTGTGAGCGGCAGAATCGTCTTTGCGCGAAGAAGCAGCTTCTTCGTCTCCGGGAGCCGGAGAGAGCGGCAACTTCGCAAAGGTGATGAAACAAGCTGTAAAACACTGCGATTGTGTGCGCAGCTTGCCAACTGAGAGAAAACAGTACCTGAGCACTCTCCTGCCTTTTCTATTCACATGAACATTCGATTGGAAGCTGTTTTGGACAACTTTCTTTCTCTTCTTGCAAAACACTCGGCAGACCTCCGTGCAGCCTCTAGAACACGATGGGAGATGTTTTCTGTGCTGGCACAGTTTCTCCTTGCCAGACAGAGTGGAAAAGCTTTTTGCTAAGATGTAGACGAGAAGAGAGGCTAAAGACGAAGGTACGGTGCTCTGCAGAGCTAAGCACCGCTCCCGGACCTCTTTCGGCAGAAGGCGCACACCGCAGAGCACTGTGAGCGGCAGAATCGTCTTTGCGCGAAGAAGCAGCTTCTTCGTCTCCGGGAGCCGGAGAGAGCGGCAACTTCGCAAAGGTGATGAAACAAGCTGTACAACACTGCCATTGTGTGCGCAGCTTGAAAACTGAAAGAAAACAGTACCTGAGCACTCTCCTGCCTTTTCTATTCACATGAACATTGGATTGCAAGCTGTTTTGGACAACTTTCTTTCTCTTCTTGCAAAACACTCGGCAGACCTCCGTGCAGCCTCTAGAACACGATGGGAGATGTTTTCTGTGCTGGCACAGTTTCTCCTTGCCAGACAGAGTGGAAAAGCTTTTTGCTAAGATGTAGACGAGAAGAGAGGCTAAAGACGAAGGTACGGTGCTCTGCAGAGCTAAGAACCGCTCCCGGACCTCTTTCGGCAGAAGGCGCACACCGCAGAGCACTGTGAGCGGCAGAATCGTCTTTGCGCGAAGAAGCAGCTTCTTCGTCTCCGGGAGCCGGAGAGAGCGGCAACTTCGCAAAGGTGATGAAACAAGCTGTACAACACTGCCATTGTGTGCGCAGCTTGCCAACTGAGAGAAAACAGTACCTGAGCACTCTCCTGCCTTTTCTATTCACATGAACATTGGATTGCAAGCTGTTTTGGACAACTTTCTTTCTCTTCTTGCAAAACACTCGGCAGACCTCCGTGCAGCTTCTAGAACACGATGGGAGATGTTTTCTGTTCTGGCAGAGTTTCTCCTTGCCAGACAGAGTGGAAAAGCTTTTTGCTAAGATGTAGACGAGAAGAGAGGCTAAAGACGAAGGTACGGTGCTCTGCAGAGCTAAGCACCGCTCCCAGACCTCTTTCGGCAGAAGGCGCACACCGCAGAGCACTGTGAGCGGCAGAATCGTCTTTGCGCGAAGAAGCAGCTTCTTCGTCTCCGGGAGCCGGAGAGAGCGGCAACTTCGCAAAGGTGATGAAACAAGCTGTACAACACTGCCATTGTGTGCGCAGCTTGCCAACTGAGAGAAAACAGTACCTGAGCACTCTCCTGCCTTTTCTATTCACATGAACATTGGATTGCAAGCTGTTTTGGACAACTTTCTTTTTCTTCTTGCAAAACACTCGGCAGACCTCCGTGCAGCCTCTAGAACACGATGGGAGATGTTTTCTGTGCTGGCACAGTTTCTCCTTGCCAGACAGAGTGGAAAAGCTTTTTGCTAAGATGTAGACGAGAAGAGAGGCTAAAGACGAAGGTACGGTGCTCTGCAGAGCTAAGCACCGCTCCCGGACCTCTTTCGGCAGAAGGCGCACACCGCAGAGCACTGTGAGCGGCAGAATCGTCTTTGCGCGAAGAAGCAGCTTCTTCGTCTCCGGGAGCCGGAGAGAGCGGCAACTTCGCAAAGGTGATGAAACAAGCTGTACAACACTGCGATTGTGTGCGCAGCTTGCCAACTGAGAGAAAACAGTACCTGAGCACTCTCCTGCCTTTTCTATTCACATGAACATTGGATTGCAAGCTGTTTTGGACAACTTTCTTTCTCCTCTTGCAAAGCACTCGGCAGACCTCCGTGCAGCCTCTAGAACACGATGGGAGATGTTTTCTGTGCTGGCACAGTTTCTCCTTGCCAGACAGAGTGGAAAAGCTTTTTGCTAAGATGTAGACGAGAAGAGAGGCTAAAGACGAAGGTACGGTGCTCTGCAGAGCTAAGCACCGCTCCTGGGCTTCTTTCGGCAGAAGGTGCACACCGCAGAGCACTGTGAGCGGCAGAATCGTCTTTGCGCGAAGAAGCAGCTTCTTCGTCTCCGGGAGCCGGAGAGAGCGGCAACTTCGCAAAGGTGATGAAACAAGCTGTACAACACTGCGATTGTGTGCGCAGTTTGAAAACTGAGAGAAAACAGTACCTGAGCACTCTCCTGCCTTTTCTATTCACATGAACATTGGATTGCAAGCTGTTTTGGACAACATTCTTTCTCTTCTTGCAAAACACTCGGCAGACCTCCGTGCAGCTTCCAGAACCCGATGGGAGATGTTTTCTGTGCTGGCACAGTTTCTCCTTGCCAGACAGAGTGGAAAAGCTTTTTGCTAAGATGTAGACGAGAAGAGAGGCTAAAGACGAAGGTACGGTGCTCTGCAGAGCTAAGCACCGCTCCCGGACCTCTTTCGGCAGAAGGCACACACCGCAGAGCACTGTGAGCGGCAGAATCGTCTTTGCGCGAAGAAGCAGCTTCTTCGTCTCCGGGAGCCGGAGAGAGCGGCAACTTCGCAAAGGTGATGAAACAAGCTGTACAACACTGCGATTGTGTGCGCAGCTTGCCAACTGAGAGAAAACAGTACCTGAGCACTCTCCTGCCTTTTCTATTCACATGAACATTGGATTGCAAGCTGTTTTGGACAACTTTCTTTCTCTTCTTGCAAAACACTCGGCAGACCTCCGTGCAGCCTCTAGAACACGATAGGATATGTTATTTGTGCTGGCACAGTTTCTCCTTGCCAGACAGAGTGGAAAAGCTTTTTGCTAAGATGTAGACGAGAAGAGAGGCTAAAGACGAAGGTACGGTGCTCTGCAGAGCTAAGCACCGCTCCCGGACCTCTTTCGGCAGAAGGCGCACACCGCAGAGCACTGTGAGCGGCAGAATCGTCTTTGCGCGAAGAAGCAGCTTCTTCGTCTCCGGGAGCCGGAGAGAGCGGCAACTTCGCAAAGGTGATGAAACAAGCTGTACAACACTGCGATTGTGTGCGCAGCTTGCCAACTGAGAGAAAACAGTACCTGAGCACTCTCCTGCCTTTTCTATTCACATGAATATTCGATTGCAAGCTGTTTTGGACAACTTTCTTTCTCTTCTTGCAAAACACTCGGCAGACCTCCGTGCAGCCTCTAGAACACGATGGGAGATGTTTTCTGTGCTGGCAGAGTTTCTCCTTGCCAGACAGAGTGGAAAAGCTTTTTGCTAAGATGTAGACGAGAAGAGAGGCTAAAGACGAAGGTACGGTGCTCTGCAGAGCTAAGCACCGCTCCCGGACCTCTTTCGGCAGAAGGCGCACACCGCAGAGCACTGTGAGCGGCAGAATCGTCTTTGCGCGAAGAAGCAGCTTCTTCGTCTCCGGGAGCCGGAGAGAGCGGCAACTTCGCAAAGGTGATGAAACAAGCTGTACAACACTGCGATTGTGTGCGCAGCTTGCCAACTGAGAGAAAACAGTACCTGAGCACTCTCCTGCCTTTTCTATTCACATGAAACATTGGATTGCAAGCTGTTTGGACAACTTTCTTTCTCTTCTTGCAAAACACTCGGCAGACCTCCGTGCAGCCTCTAGAACACGATGGGAGATGTTTTCTGTGCTGGCAGAGTTTCTCCTTGCCAGACAGAGTGGAAAAGCTTTTTGCTAAGATGTAGACGAGAAGAGAGGCTAAAGACGAAGGTACGGTGCTCTGCAGAGCTAAGCACCGCTCCCGGACCTCTTTCGGCAGAAGGCGCACACCGCAGAGCACTGTGAGCGGCAGAATCGTCTTTGCGCGAAGAAGCAGCTTCTTCGTCTCCGGGAGCCGGAGAGAGCGGCAACTTCGCAAAGGTGATGAAACAAGCTGTACAACACTGCGATTGTGTGCGCAGCTTGCCAACTGAGAGAAAACAGTACCTGAGCACTCTCCTGCCTTTTCTATTCACATGAACATTGGATTGCAAGCTGTTTTGGACAACTTTCTTTCTCTTCTTGCAAAACACTCGGCAGACCTCCGTGCAGCCTCTAGAACACGATGGGAGATGTTTTCTGTGCTGGCAGAGTTTCTCCTTGCCAGACAGAGTGGAAAAGCTTTTTGCTAAGATGTAGACGAGAAGAGAGGCTAAAGACGAAGGTACGGTGCTCTGCAGAGCTAAGCACCGCTCCCGGACCTCTTTCGGCAGAAGGCGCACACCGCAGAGCACTGTGAGCGGCAGAATCGTCTTTGCGCGAAGAAGCAGCTTCTTCGTCTCCGGGAGCCGGAGAGAGCGGCAACTTCGCAAAGGTGATGAAACAAGCTGTACAACACTGCGATTGTGTGCGCAGCTTGCCAACTGAGAGAAAACAGTACCTGAGCACTCTCCTGCCTTTTCTATTCACATGAACATTGGATTGCAAGCTGTTTTGGACAACTTTCTTTCTCTTCTTGCAAAACACTCGGCAGACCTCCGTGCAGCCTCTAGAACACGATGGGAGATGTTTTCTGTGCTGGCACAGTTTCTCCTTGCCAGACAGAGTGGAAAAGCTTTTTGCTAAGATGTAGACGAGAAGAGAGGCTAAAGACGAAGGTACGGTGCTCTGCAGAGCTAAGCACCGCTCCCGGACCTCTTTCGGCAGAAGGCGCACACCGCAGAGCACTGTGAGCGGCAGAATCGTCTTTGCGCGAAGAAGCAGCTTCTTCGTCTCCGGGAGCCGGAGAGAGCGGCAACTTCGCAAAGGTGATGAAACAAGCTGTACAACACTGCGATTGTGTGCGCAGCTTGCCAACTGAGAGAAAACAGTACCTGAGCACTCTCCTGCCTTTTCTATTCACATGAACATTCGATTGCAAGCTGTTTTGGACAACTTTCTTTCTCTTCTTGCAAAACACTCGGCAGACCTCCGTGCAGCCTCTAGAACACGATGGGAGATGTTTTCTGTGCTGGCAGAGTTTCTCCTTGCCAGACAGAGTGGAAAAGCTTTTTGCTAAGATGTAGACGAGAAGAGAGGCTAAAGACGAAGGTACGGTGCTCTGCAGAGCTAAGCACCGCTCCCGGACCTCTTTCGGCAGAAGGCGCACACCGCAGAGCACTGTGAGCGGCAGAATCGTCTTTGCGCGAAGAAGCAGCTTCTTCGTCTCCGGGAGCCGGAGAGAGCGGCAACTTCGCAAAGGTGATGAAACAAGCTGTACAACACTGCGATTGTGTGCGCAGCTTGCCAACTGAGAGAAAACAGTACCTGAGCACTCTCCTGCCTTTTCTATTCACATGAACATTGGATTGCAAGCTGTTTTGGACAACTTTCTTTCTCTTCTTGCAAAACACTCGGCAGACCTCCGTGCAGCTTCTAGAACACGATGGGAGATGTTTTCTGTGCTGGCAGAGTTTCTCCTTGCCAGACAGAGTGGAAAAGCTTTTTGCTAAGATGTAGACGAGAAGAGAGGCTAAAGACGAAGGTACGGTGCTCTGCAGAGCTAAGCACCGCTCCCGGACCTCTTTCGGCAGAAGGCGCACACCGCAGAGCACTGTGAGCGGCAGAATCGTCTTTGCGCGAAGAAGCAGCTTCTTCGTCTCCGGGAGCCGGAGAGAGCGGCAACTTCGCAAAGGTGATGAAACAAGCTGTACAACACTGCGATTGTGTGCGCAGCTTGCCAACTGAGAGAAAACAGTACCTGAGCACTCTCCTGCCTTTTCTATTCACATGAACATTGGATTGCAAGCTGTTTTGGACAACTTTCTTTCTCTTCTTGCAAAACACTCGGCAGACCTCCGTGCAGCCTCTAGAACACGATGGGAGATGTTTTCTGTGCTGGCACAGTTTCTCCTTGCCAGACAGAGTGGAAAAGCTTTTTGCTAAGATGTAGACGAGAAGAGAGGCTAAAGACGAAGGTACGGTGCTCTGCAGAGCTAAGCACCGCTCCCGACCTCTTTCGGCAGAAGGCGCACACCGCAGAGCACTGTGAGCGGCAGAATCGTCTTTGCGCGAAGAAGCAGCTTCTTCGTCTCCGGGAGCCGGAGAGAGCGGCAACTTCGCAAAGGTGATGAAACAAGCTGTACAACACTGCGATTGTGTGCGCAGCTTGCCAACTGAGAGAAAACAGTACCTGAGCACTCTCCTGCCTTTTCTAGTCACATGAACATTGGATTGCAAGCTGTTTTGGACAACTTTCTTTCTCTTCTTGCAAAACACTCGGCAGACCTCCGTGCAGCCTCTAGAACACGATGAAAGATGTTTTCTGTTCTGGCAGAGTTTCTCCTTGCCAGACAGAGTGGAAAAGCTTTTTGCTAAGATGTAGACGAGAAGAGAGGCTAAAGACGAAGGTACGGTGCTCTGCAGAGCTAAGCACCGCTCCCGGACCTCTTTCGGCAGAAGGCGCACACCGCAGAGCACTGTGAGCGGCAGAATCGTCTTTGCGCGAAGAAGCAGCTTCTTCGTCTCCGGGAGCCGGAGAGAGCGGCAACTTCGCAAAGGTGATGAAACAAGCTGTACAACACTGCGATTGTGTGCGCAGCTTGCCAACTGAGAGAAAACAGTACCTGAGCACTCTCCTGCCTTTTCTATTCACATGAACATTGGATTGCAAGCTGTTTTGGACAACATTCTTTCTCTTCTTGCAAAACACTCGGCAGACCTCCGTGCAGCTTCCAGAACCCGATGGGAGATGTTTTCTGTGCTGGCACAGTTTCTCCTTGCCAGACAGAGTGGAAAAGCTTTTTGCTAAGATGTAGACGAGAAGAGAGGCTAAAGACGAAGGTACGGTGCTCTGCAGAGCTAAGCACCGCTCCCGGACCTCTTTCGGCAGAAGGCACACACCGCAGAGCACTGTGAGCGGCAGAATCGTCTTTGCGCGAAGAAGCAGCTTCTTCGTCTCCGGGAGCCGGAGAGAGCGGCAACTTCGCAAAGGTGATGAAACAAGCTGTACAACACTGCGATTGTGTGCGCAGCTTGCCAACTGAGAGAAAACAGTACCTGAGCACTCTCCTGCCTTTTCTATTCACATGAACATTGGATTGCAAGCTGTTTTGGACAACTTTCTTTCTCTTCTTGCAAAACACTCGGCAGACCTCCGTGCAGCCTCTAGAACACGATGGGAGATGTTTTCTGTGCTGGCACAGTTTCTCCTTGCCAGACAGAGTGGAAAAGCTTTTTGCTAAGATGTAGACGAGAAGAGAGGCTAAAGACGAAGGTACGGTGCTCTGCAGAGCTAAGCACCGCTCCCGGACCACTTTCGGCAGAAGCCGCACACCGCAGAGCACTGTGAGCGGCAGAATCGTCTTTGCGCGAGGAAGCAGCTTCTTCGTCTCCGGGAGCCGGAGAGAGCGGCAACTTCGCAAAGGTGATGAAACAAGCTGTACAACACTGCGATTGTGTGCGCAGCTTGCCAACTGAGAGAAAACAGTACCTGAGCACTCTCCTGCCTTTTCTATTCACATGAACATTGGATTGCAAGCTGTTTTGGACAACTTTCTTTCTCTTCTTGCAAAACACTCGGCAGACCTCCGTGCAGCCTCTAGAACACGATGGGAGATGTTTTCTGTGCTGGCAGAGTTTCTCCTTGCCAGACAGAGTGGAAAAGCTTTTTGCTAAGATGTAGACGAGAAGAGAGGCTAAAGACGAAGGTACGGTGCTCTGCAGAGCTAAGCACCGCTCTTGGGCTTCTTTCGGCAGAAGGCGCACACCGCAGAGCATTGTGAGCGGCAGAATCGTCTTTGCGCGAAGAAGCAGCTTCTTCGTCTCCGGGAGCCGGAGAGAGCGGCAACTTCGCAAAGGTGATGAAACAAGCTGTACAACACTGCGATTGTGTGCGCAGCTTGCCAACTGAGAGAAAACAGTACCTGACCACTCTCCTGCCTTTTCTATTCACATGAACATTCGATTGCAAGCTGTTTTGGACAACTTTCTTTCTCTTCTTGCAAAACACTCGGCAGACCTCCGTGCAGCCTCTAGAACACGATGGGAGATGTTTTCTGTGCTGGCAGAGTTTCTGCTTGCCAGACAGAGTGGAAAAGCTTTTTGCTAAGATGTAGACGAGAAGAGAGGCTAAAGACGAAGGTACGGTGCTCTGCAGAGCTAAGCACCGCTCCCGGACCTCTTTCGGCAGAAGGCGCACACCGCAGAGCACTGTGAGCGGCAGAATCGTCTTTGCGCGAAGAAGCAGCTTCTTCGTCTCCGGGAGCCGGAGAGAGCGGCAACTTCGCAAAGGTGATGAAACAAGCTGTACAACACTGCGATTGTGTGCGCAGTTTGAAAACTGAGAGAAAACAGTACCTGAGCACTCTCCTGCCTTTTCTATTCACATGAACATTGGATTGCAAGCTGTTTTGGACAACATTCTTTCTCTTCATGCAAAACACTCGGCAGACCTCCGTGCAGCTTCCAGAACCCGATGGGAGATGTTTTCTGTGCTGGCACAGTTTCTCCTTGCCAGACAGAGTGGAAAAGCTTTTTGCTAAGATGTAGACGAGAAGAGAGGCTAAAGACGAAGGTACGGTGCTCTGCAGAGCTAAGCACCGCTCCCGGACCTCTTTCGGCAGAAGGCACACACCGCAGAGCACTGTGAGCGGCAGAATCGTCTTTGCGCGAAGAAGCAGCTTCTTCGTCTCCGGGAGCCGGAGAGAGCGGCAACTTCGCAAAGGTGATGAAACAAGCTGTACAACACTGCGATTGTGTGCGCAGCTTGCCAACTGAGAGAAAACAGTACCTGAGCACTCTCCTGCCTTTTCTATTCACATGAACATTGGATTGCAAGCTGTTTTGGACAACTTTCTTTCTCTTCTTGCAAAACACTCGGCAGACCTCCGTGCAGCCTCTAGAACACGATGGGAGATGTTTTCTGTGCTGGCAGAGTTTCTGCTTGCCAGACAGAGTGGAAAAGCTTTTTGCTAAGATGTAGACGAGAAGAGAGGCTAAAGACGAAGGTACGGTGCTCTGCAGAGCTAAGCACCGCTCCCGGACCTCTTTCGGCAGAAGGCGCACACCGCAGAGCACTGTGAGCGGCAGAATCGTCTTTGCGCGAAGAAGCAGCTTCTTCGTCTCCGGGAGCCGGAGAGAGCGGCAACTTCGCAAAGGTGATGAAACAAGCTGTACAACACTGCGATTGTGTGCGCAGCTTGCCAACTGAGAGAAAACAGTACCTGAGCACTCTCCTGCCTTTTCTATTCACATGAACATTGGATTGCAAGCTGTTTTGGACAACTTTCTTTCTCTTCTTGCAAAACACTCGGCAGACCTCCGTGCAGCCTCTAGAACACGATGGGAGATGTTTTCTGTTCTGGCAGAGTTTCTGCTTGCCAGACAGAGTGGAAAAGCTTTTTGCTAAGATGTAGACGAGAAGAGAGGTAAAGACGAAGGTACGGTGCTCTGCAGAGCTAAGCACCGCTCCCGGACCTCTTTCGGCAGAAGGCGCACACCGCAGAGCACTGTGAGCGGCAGAATCGTCTTTGCGCGAAGAAGCAGCTTCTTCGTCTCCGGGAGCCGGAGAGAGCGGCAACTTCGCAAAGGTGATGAAACAAGCTGTACAACACTGCGATTGTGTGCGCAGCTTGCCAACTGAGAGAAAACAGTACCTGAGCACTCTCCTGCCTTTTCTATTCACATGAACATTGGATTGCAAGCTGTTTTGGACAACTTTCTTTCTCTTCTTGCAAAACACTCGGCAGACCTCCGTGCAGCTTCTAGAACACGATGGGGGATGTTTTCTGCTCTGGCAGAGTTTCTCCTTGCCAGACAGAGTGGAAAAGCTTTTTGCTAAGATGTAGACGAGAAGAGAGGCTAAAGACGAAGGTACGGTGCTCTGCAGAGCTAAGCACCGCTCCCGGACCTCTTTCGGCAGAAGGCGCACACCGCAGAGCACTGTGAGCGGCAGAATCGTCTTTGCGCGAAGAAGCAGCTTCTTCGTCTCCGGGAGCCGGAGAGAGCGGCAACTTCGCAAAGGTGATGAAACAAGCTGTACAACACTGCCATTGTGTGCGCAGCTTGAAAACTGAAAGAAAACAGTACCTGAGCACTCTCCTGCCTTTTCTATTCACATGAACATTGGATTGCAAGCTGTTTTGGACAACTTTCTTTCTCTTCTTGCAAAACACTCGGCAGACCTCCGTGCAGCCTCTAGAACACGATGGGAGATGTTTTCTGTGCTGGCAGAGTTTCTCCTTGCCAGACAGAGTGGAAAAGCTTTTTGCTAAGATGTAGACGAGAAGAGAGGCTAAAGACGAAGGTACGGTGCTCTGCAGAGCTAAGCACCGCTCCCGGACCTCTTTCGGCAGAAGGCACACACCGCAGAGCACTGTGAGCGGCAGAATCGTCTTTGCGCGAAGAAGCAGCTTCTTCGTCTCCGGGAGCCGGAGAGAGCGGCAACTTCGCAAAGGTGATGAAACAAGCTGTACAACACTGCGATTGTGTGCGCAGTTTGAAAACTGAGAGAAAACAGTACCTGAGCACTCTCCTGCCTTTTCTATTCACATGAACATTGGATTGCAAGCTGTTTTGGACAACTTTCTTTCTCTTCTTGCAAAACACTCGGCAGACCTCCGTGCAGCTTCTAGAACACGATGGGAGATGTTTTCTGTTCTGGCAGAGTTTCTCCTTGCCAGACAGAGTGGAAAAGCTTTTTGCTAAGATGTAGACGAGAAGAGAGGCTAAAGACGAAGGTACGGTGCTCTGCAG
Organism: Melozone crissalis; assembly: GCF_028551555.1. Lineage (NCBI taxonomy): Eukaryota > Metazoa > Chordata > Aves > Passeriformes > Passerellidae > Melozone > Melozone crissalis. Next base: position 56,342 of record NW_026536237.1, on the reverse strand, counting down.
AGCTAAGCACCGCTCCCGGACCTCTTTCGGCAGAAGGCGCACACCGCAGAGCACTGTGAGCGGCAGAATCGTCTTTGCGCGAAGAAGCAGCTTCTTCGTCTCCGGGAGCCGGAGAGAGCGGCAACTTCGCAAAGGTGATGAAACAAGCTGTACAACACTGCGATTGTGTGCGCAGCTTGCCAACTGAGAGAAAACAGTACCTGAGCACTCTCCTGCCTTTTCTATTCACATGAACATTGGATTGCAAGCTGTTTTGGACAACTTTCTTTCTCTTCTTGCAAAACACTCGGCAGACCTCCGTGCAGCTTCTAGAACACGATGGGAGATGTTTTCTGTGCTGGCACAGTTTCTCCTTGCCAGACAGAGTGGAAAAGCTTTTTGCTAAGATGTAGACGAGAAGAGAGGCTAAAGACGAAGGTACGGTGCTCTGCAGAGCTAAGCACCGCTCCCGGACCTCTTTCGGCAGAAGGCGCACACCGCAGAGCACTGTGAGCGGCAGAATCGTCTTTGCGCGAAGAAGCAGCTTCTTCGTCTCCGGGAGCCGGAGAGAGCGGCAACTTCGCAAAGGTGATGAAACAAGCTGTACAACACTGCGATTGTGTGCGCAGCTTGCCAACTGAGAGAAAACAGTACCTGAGCACTCTCCTGCCTTTTCTATTCACATGAACATTGGATTGCAAGCTGTTTTGGACAACTTTCTTTCTCTTCTTGCAAAACACTCGGCAGACCTCCGTGCAGCCTCTAGAACACGATGGGAGATGTTTTCTGTGCTGGCACAGTTTCTCCTTGCCAGACAGAGTGGAAAAGCTTTTTGCTAAGATGTAGACGAGAAGAGAGGCTAAAGACGAAGGTACGGTGCTCTGCAGAGCTAAGCACCGCTCCTGGGCTTCTTTCGGCAGAACTCGCACACCGCAGAGCACTGTGAGCGGCAGAATCGTCTTTGCGCGAAGAAGCAGCTTCTTCGTCTCCGGGAGCCGGAGAGAGCGGCAACTTCGCAAAGGTGATGAAACAAGCTGTACAACACTGCCATTGTGTGCGCAGTTTGAAAACTGAGAGAAAACAGTACCTGAGCACTCTCCTGCCTTTTCTATTCACATGAACATTGGATTGCAAGCTGTTTTGGACAACATTCTTTCTCTTCTTCCAAAACACTCGGCAGACCTCCGTGCAGCTTCCAGAACCCGATGGGAGATGTTTTCTGTGCTGGCACAGTTTCTCCTTGCCAGACAGAGTGGAAAAGCTTTTTGCTAAGATGTAGACGAGAAGAGAGGCTAAAGACGAAGGTACGGTGCTCTGCAGAGCTAAGCACCGCTCCTGGGCTTCTTTCGGCAGAAGGCGCACACCGCAGAGCACTGTGAGCGGCAGAATCGTCTTTGCGCGAAGAAGCAGCTTCTTCGTCTCCGGGAGCCGGAGAGAGCGGCAACTTCGCAAAGGTGATGAAACAAGCTGTACAACACTGCGATTGTGTGCGCAGTTTGAAAACTGAGAGAAAACAGTACCTGAGCACTCTCCTGCCTTTTCTATTCACATGAACATTGGATTGCAAGCTGTTTTGGACGACATTCTTTCTCTTCTTGCAAAACACTCGGCAGACCTCCGTGCAGCTTCCAGAACCCGATGGGAGATGTTTTCTGTGCTGGCACAGTTTCTCCTTGCCAGACAGAGTGGAAAAGCTTTTTGCTAAGATGTAGACGAGAAGAGAGGCTAAAGACGAAGGTACGGTGCTCTGCAGAGCTAAGCACCGCTCCCGGACCTCTTTCGGCAGAAGGCGCACACCGCAGAGCACTGTGAGCGGCAGAATCGTCTTTGCGCGAAGAAGCAGCTTCTTCGTCTCCGGGAGCCGGAGAGAGCGGCAACTTCGCAAAGGTGATGAAACAAGCTGTACAACACTGCGATTGTGTGCGCAGCTTGCCAACTGAGAGAAAACAGTACCTGAGCACTCTCCTGCCTTTTCTATTCACATGAACATTGGATTGCAAGCTGTTTTGGACAACTTTCTTTCTCTTCTTGCAAAACACTCGGCAGACCTCCGTGCAGCCTCTAGAACACGATGGGAGATGTTTTCTGTGCTGGCACAGTTTCTGCTTGCCAGACAGAGTGGAAAAGCTTTTTGCTAAGATGTAGACGAGAAGAGAGGCTAAAGACGAAGGTACGGTGCTCTGCAAAGCTAAGCACCGCTCCCGGACCTCTTTCGGCAGAAGGCGCACACCGCAGAGCACTGTGAGCGGCAGAATCGTCTTTGCGCGAAGAAGCAGCTTCTTCGTCTCCGGGAGCCGGAGAGAGCGGCAACTTCGCAAAGGTGATGAAACAAGCTGTACAACACTGCCATTGTGTGCGCAGCTTGCCAACTGAGAGAAAACAGTACCTGAGCACTCTCCTGCCTTTTCTATTCACATGAACATTGGATTGCAAGCTGTTTTGGACAACTTTCTTTCTCTTCTTGCAAAACACTCGGCAGACCTCCGTGCAGCCTCTAGAACACGATGGGAGATGTTTTCTGTGCTGGCAGAGTTTCTCCTTGCCAGACAGAGTGGAAAAGCTTTTTGCTAAGATGTAGACGAGAAGAGAGGCTAAAGACGAAGGTACGGTGCTCTGCAGAGCTAAGCACCGCTCCCGGACCTCTTTCGGCAGAAGGCGCACACCGCAGAGCACTGTGAGCGGCAGAATCGTCTTTGCGCGAAGAAGCAGCTTCTTCGTCTCCGGGAGCCGGAGAGAGCGGCAACTTCGCAAAGGTGATGAAACAAGCTGTACAACACTGCGATTGTGTGCGCAGCTTGCCAACTGAGAGAAAACAGTACCTGAGCACTCTCCTGCCTTTTCTATTCACATGAACATTGGATTGCAAGCTGTTTTGGACAACTTTCTTTCTCTTCTTGCAAAACACTCGGCAGACCTCCGTGCAGCCTCTAGAACACGATGGGAGATGTTTTCTGTGCTGGCACAGTTTCTCCTTGCCAGACAGAGTGGAAAAGCTTTTTGCTAAGATGTAGACGAGAAGAGAGGCTAAAGACGAAGGTACGGTGCTCTGCAGAGCTAAGCACCGCTCCCGGACCTCTTTCGGCAGAAGGCGCACACCGCAGAGCACTGTGAGCGGCAGAATCGTCTTTGCGCGAAGAAGCAGCTGCTTCGTCTCCGGGAGCCGGAGAGAGCGGCAACTTCGCAAAGGTGATGAAACAAGCTGTACAACACTGCGATTGTGTGCGCAGCTTGCCAACTGAGAGAAAACAGTACCTGAGCACTCTCCTGCCTTTTCTATTCACATGAACATTGGATTGCAAGCTGTTTTGGACAACTTTCTTTCTCTTCTTGCAAAACACTCGGCAGACCTCCGTGCAGCCTCTAGAACACGATGGGAGATGTTTTCTGTGCTGGCACAGTTTCTCCTTGCCAGACAGAGTGGAAAAGCTTTTTGCTAAGATGTAGACGAGAAGAGAGGCTAAAGACGAAGGTACGGTGCTCTGCAGAGCTAAGCACCGCTCCCGGACCTCTTTCGGCAGAAGGCGCACACCGCAGAGCACTGTGAGCGGCAGAATCGTCTTTGCGCGAAGAAGCAGCTTCTTCGTCTCCGGGAGCCGGAGAGAGCGGCAACTTCGCAAAGGTGATGAAACAAGCTGTACAACACTGCCATTGTGTGCGCAGCTTGAAAACTGAGAGAAAACAGTACCTGAGCACTCTCCTGCCTTTTCTATTCACATGAACATTGGATTGCAAGCTGTTTTGGACAACTTTCTTTCTCTTCTTGCAAAACACTCGGCAGACCTACGTGCAGCCTCTAGAACACGATGGGAGATGTTTTCTGTGCTGGCAGAGTTTCTGCTTGCCAGACAGAGTGGAAAAGCTTTTTGCTAAGATGTAGACGAGAAGAGAGGCTAAAGACGAAGGTACGGTGCTCTGCAGAGCTAAGCACCGCTCCCGGACCTCTTTCGGCAGAAGGCGCACACCGCAGAGCACTGTGAGCGGCAGAATCGTCTTTGCGCGAAGAAACAGCTTCTTCGTCTCCGGGAGCCGGAGAGAGCGGCAACTTCGCAAAGGTGATGAAACAAGCTGTACAACACTGCGATTGTGTGCGCAGTTTGAAAACTGAGAGAAAACAGTACCTGAGCACTCTCCTGCCTTTTCTATTCACATGAACATTGGATTGCAAGCTGTTTTGGACAACTTTCTTTCTCTTCTTGCAAAACACTCGGCAGACCTCCGTGCAGCTTCTAGAACACGATGGGAGATGTTTTCTGTTCTGGCAGAGTTTCTCCTTGCCAGACAGAGTGGAAAAGCTTTTTGCTAAGATGTAGACGAGAAGAGAGGCTAAAGACGAAGGTACGGTGCTCTGCAGAGCTAAGCACCGCTCCCGGACCTCTTTCGGCAGAAGGCGCACACCGCAGAGCACTGTGAGCGGCAGAATCGTCTTTGCGCGAAGAAGCAGCTTCTTCGTCTCCGGGAGCCGGAGAGAGCGGCAACTTCGCAAAGGTGATGAAACAAGCTGTACAACACTGCCATTGTGTGCGCAGCTTGCCAACTGAGAGAAAACAGTACCTGAGCACTCTCCTGCCTTTTCTATTCACATGAACATTGGATTGCAAGCTGTTTTGGACAACTTTCTTTCTCTTCTTGCAAAACACTCGGCAGACCTCCGTGCAGCTTCTAGAACACGATGGGAGATGTTTTCTGTGCTGGCAGAGTTTCTCCTTGCCAGACAGAGTGGAAAAGCTTTTTGCTAAGATGTAGACGAGAAGAGAGGCTAAAGACGAAGGTACGGTGCTCTGCAGAGCTAAGCACCGCTCCCGGACCTCTTTCGGCAGAAGGCGCACACCGCAGAGCACTGTGAGCGGCAGAATCGTCTTTGCGCGAAGAAGCAGCTTCTTCGTCTCCGGGAGCCGGAGAGAGCGGCAACTTCGCAAAGGTGATGAAACAAGCTGTACAACACTGCGATTGTGTGCGCAGCTTGCCAACTGAGAGAAAACAGTACCTGAGCACTCTCCTGCCTTTTCTATTCACATGAACATTGGATTGCAAGCTGTTTTGGACAACTTTCTTTCTCTTCTTGCAAAACACTCGGCAGACCTCCGTGCAGCCTCTAGAACACGATGGGAGATGTTTTCTGTGCTGGCACAGTTTCTCCTTGCCAGACAGAGTGGAAAAGCTTTTTGCTAAGATGTAGACGAGAAGAGAGGCTAAAGACGAAGGTACGGTGCTCTGCAGAGCTAAGCACCGCTCCCGGACCTCTTTCGGCAGAAGGCGCACACCGCAGAGCACTGTGAGCGGCAGAATCGTCTTTGCGCGAAGAAGCAGCTTCTTCGTCTCCGGGAGCCGGAGAGAGCGGCAACTTCGCAAAGGTGATGAAACAAGCTGTACAACACTGCGATTGTGTGCGCAGCTTGCCAACTGAGAGAAAACAGTACCTGAGCACTCTCCTGCCTTTTCTATTCACATGAACATTGGATTGCAAGCTGTTTTGGACAACTTTCTTTCTCTTCTTGCAAAACACTCGGCAGACCTCCGTGCAGCCTCTAGAACACGATGAAAGATGTTTTCTGTTCTGGCAGAGTTTCTCCTTGCCAGACAGAGTGGAAAAGCTTTTTGCTAAGATGTAGACGAGAAGAGAGGCTAAAGACGAAGGTACGGTGCTCTGCAGAGCTAAGCACCGCTCCCGGACCACTTTCGGCAGAAGCCGCACACCGCAGAGCACTGTGAGCGGCAGAATCGTCTTTGCGCGAGGAAGCAGCTTCTTCGTCTCCGGGAGCCGGAGAGAGCGGCAACTTCGCAAAGGTGATGAAACAAGCTGTACAACACTGCGATTGTGTGCGCAGCTTGCCAACTGAGAGAAAACAGTACCTGAGCACTCTCCTGCCTTTTCTATTCACATGAACATTCGATTGCAAGCTGTTTTGGACAACTTTCTTTCTCTTCTTGCAAAACACTCGGCAGACCTCCGTGCAGCCTCTAGAACACGATGGGAGATGTTTTCTGTGCTGGCACAGTTTCTCCTTGCCAGACAGAGTGGAAAAGCTTTTTGCTAAGATGTAGACGAGAAGAGAGGCTAAAGACGAAGGTACGGTGGTCTGCAGAGCTAAGCACCGCTCTTGGGCTTCTTTCGGCAGAAGGCGCACACCGCAGAGCATTGTGAGCGGCAGAATCGTCTTTGCGCGAAGAAGCAGCTTCTTCGTCTCCGGGAGCCGGAGAGAGCGGCAACTTCGCAAAGGTGATGAAACAAGCTGTACAACACTGCGATTGTGTGCGCAGCTTGCCAACTGAGAGAAAACAGTACCTGAGCACTCTCCTGCCTTTTCTATTCACATGAACATTGGATTGCAAGCTGTTTTGGACAACTTTCTTTCTCTTCTTGCAAAACACTCGGCAGACCTCCGTGCAGCCTCTAGAACACGATGGGAGATGTTTTCTGTGCTGGCAGAGTTTCTGCTTGCCAGACAGAGTGGAAAAGCTTTTTGCTAAGATGTAGACGAGAAGAGAGGCTAAAGACGAAGGTACGGTGCTCTGCAGAGCTAAGCACCGCTCCCGGACCTCTTTCGGCAGAAGGCGCACACCGCAGAGCACTGTGAGCGGCAGAATCGTCTTTGCGCGAAGAAGCAGCTTCTTCGTCTCCGGGAGCCGGAGAGAGCGGCAACTTCGCAAAGGTGATGAAACAAGCTGTACAACACTGCGATTGTGTGCGCAGTTTGAAAACTGAGAGAAAACAGTACCTGAGCACTCTCCTGCCTTTTCTATTCACATGAACATTGGATTGCAAGCTGTTTTGGACAACATTCTTTCTCTTCATGCAAAACACTCGGCAGACCTCCGTGCAGCTTCCAGAACCCGATGGGAGATGTTTTCTGTGCTGGCACAGTTTCTCCTTGCCAGACAGAGTGGAAAAGCTTTTTGCTAAGATGTAGACGAGAAGAGAGGCTAAAGACGAAGGTACGGTGCTCTGCAGAGCTAAGCACCGCTCCCGGACCTCTTTCGGCAGAAGGCACACACCGCAGAGCACTGTGAGCGGCAGAATCGTCTTTGCGCGAAGAAGCAGCTTCTTCGTCTCCGGGAGCCGGAGAGAGCGGCAACTTCGCAAAGGTGATGAAACAAGCTGTACAACACTGCGATTGTGTGCGCAGCTTGCCAACTGAGAGAAAACAGTACCTGAGCACTCTCCTGCCTTTTCTATTCACATGAACATTGGATTGCAAGCTGTTTTGGACAACTTTCTTTCTCTTCTTGCAAAACACTCGGCAGACCTCCGTGCAGCCTCTAGAACACGATGGGAGATGTTTTCTGTGCTGGCAGAGTTTCTGCTTGCCAGACAGAGTGGAAAAGCTTTTTGCTAAGATGTAGACGAGAAGAGAGGCTAAAGACGAAGGTACGGTGCTCTGCAGAGCTAAGCACCGCTCCCGGACCTCTTTCGGCAGAAGGCGCACACCGCAGAGCACTGTGAGCGGCAGAATCGTCTTTGCGCGAAGAAGCAGCTTCTTCGTCTCCGGGAGCCGGAGAGAGCGGCAACTTCGCAAAGGTGATGAAACAAGCTGTACAACACTGCGATTGTGTGCGCAGCTTGCCAACTGAGAGAAAACAGTACCTGACCACTCTCCTGCCTTTTCTATTCACATGAACATTGGATTGCAAGCTGTTTTGGACAACATTCTTTCTCTTCTTGCAAAACACTCGGCAGACCTCCGTGCAGCCTCTAGAACACGATGGGAGATGTTTTCTGTGCTGGCAGAGTTTCTGCTTGCCAGACAGAGTGGAAAAGCTTTTTGCTAAGATGTAGACGAGAAGAGAGGCTAAAGACGAAGGTACGGTGCTCTGCAGAGCTAAGCACCGCTCCCGGACCTCTTTCGGCAGAAGCCGCACACCGCAGAGCACTGTGAGCGGCAGAATCGTCTTTGCGCGAAGAAGCAGCTTCTTCGTCTCCGGGAGCCGGAGAGAGCGGCAACTTCGCAAAGGTGATGAAACAAGCTGTACAACACTGCGATTGTGTGCGCAGCTTGCCAACTGAGAGAAAACAGTACCTGAGCACTCTCCTGCCTTTTCTATTCACATGAACATTGGATTGCAAGCTGTTTTGGACAACTTTCTTTCTCTTCTTGCAAAACACTCGGCAGACCTCCGTGCAGCTTCTAGAACACGATGGGAGATGTTTTCTGTTCTGGCAGAGTTTCTCCTTGCCAGACAGAGTGGAAAAGCTTTTTGCTAAGATGTAGACGAGAAGAGAGGCTAAAGACGAAGGTACGGTGCTCTGCAGAGCTAAGCACCGCTCCCGGACCTCTTTCGGCAGAAGGCGCACACCGCAGAGCACTGTGAGCGGCAGAATCGTCTTTGCGCGAAGAAGCAGCTTCTTCGTCTCCGGGAGCCGGAGAGAGCGGCAACTTCGCAAAGGTGATGAAACAAGCTGTACAACACTGCCATTGTGTGCGCAGCTTGAAAACTGAAAGAAAACAGTACCTGAGCACTCTCCTGCCTTTTCTATTCACATGAACATTGGATTGCAAGCTGTTTTGGACAACTTTCTTTCTCTTCTTGCAAAACACTCGGCAGACCTCCGTGCAGCCTCTAGAACACGATGGGAGATGTTTTCTGTGCTGGCAGAGTTTCTCCTTGCCAGACAGAGTGGAAAAGCTTTTTGCTAAGATGTAGACGAGAAGAGAGGCTAAAGACGAAGGTACGGTGCTCTGCAGAGCTAAGCACCGCTCCCGGACCTCTTTCGGCAGAAGGCGCACACCGCAGAGCACTGTGAGCGGCAGAATCGTCTTTGCGCGAAGAAGCAGCTTCTTCGTCTCCGGGAGCCGGAGAGAGCGGCAACTTCGCAAAGGTGATGAAACAAGCTGTACAACACTGCGATTGTGTGCGCAGTTTGAAAACTGAGAGAAAACAGTACCTGAGCACTCTCCTGCCTTTTCTATTCACATGAACATTGGATTGCAAGCTGTTTTGGACAACTTTCTTTCTCTTCTTGCAAAACACTCGGCAGACCTCCGTTCAGCCTCTAGAACACGATGAAAGATGTTTTCTGTTCTGGCAGAGTTTCTCCTTGCCAGACAGAGTGGAAAAGCTTTTTGCTAAGATGTAGACGAGAAGAGAGGCTAAAGACGAAGGTACGGTGCTCTGCAGAGCTAAGCACCGCTCCCGGACCTCTTTCGGCAGAAGGCACACACCGCAGAGCACTGTGAGCGGCAGAATCGTCTTTGCGCGAAGAAGCAGCTTCTTCGTCTCCGGGAGCCGGAGAGAGCGGCAACTTCGCAAAGGTGATGAAACAAGCTGTACAACACTGCCATTGTGTGCGCAGTTTGAAAACTGAGAGAAAACAGTACCTGAGCACTCTCCTGCCTTTTCTATTCACATGAACATTGGATTGCAAGCTGTTTTGGACAACATTCTTTCTCTTCTTGCAAAACACTCGGCAGACCTCCGTGCAGCTTCCAGAACCCGATGGGAGATGTTTTCTGTGCTGGCACAGTTTCTCCTTGCCAGACAGAGTGGAAAAGCTTTTTGCTAAGATGTAGACGAGAAGAGAGGCTAAAGACGAAGGTACGGTGCTCTGCAGAGCTAAGCACCGCTCTTGGGCTTCTTTCGGCAGAAGGCGCACACCGCAGAGCATTGTGAGCGGCAGAATCGTCTTTGCGCGAAGAAGCAGCTTCTTCGTCTCCGGGAGCCGGAGAGAGCGGCAACTTCGCAAAGGTGATGAAACAAGCTGTACAACACTGCGATTGTGTGCGCAGTTTGAAAACTGAGAGAAAACAGTACCTGAGCACTCTCCTGCCTTTTCTATTCACATGAATATTGGATTGCAAGCTGTTTTGGACAACATTCTTTCTCTTCTTGCAAAACACTCGGCAGACCTCCGTGCAGCTTCCAGAACCCGATGGGAGATGTTTTCTGTCCTGGCACAGTTTCTCCTTGCCAGACAGAGTGGAAAAGCTTTTTGCTAAGATGTAGACGAGAAGAGAGGCTAAAGACGAAGGTACGGTGCTCTGCAGAGCTAAGCACCGCTCCCGGACCTCTTTCGGCAGAAGGCACACACCGCAGAGCACTGTGAGCGGCAGAATCGTCTTTGCGCGAAGAAGCAGCTTCTTCGTCTCCGGGAGCCGGAGAGAGCGGCAACTTCGCAAAGGTGATGAAACAAGCTGTACAACACTGCGATTGTGTGCGCAGCTTGCCAACTGAGAGAAAACAGTACCTGAGCACTGTCCTGCGTTTTCTATTCACATGAACATTGGATTGCAAGCTGTTTTGGACAACTTTCTTTCTCTTCTTGCAAAACACTCGGCAGACCTCCGTGCAGCCTCTAGAACACGATGGGAGATGTTTTCTGTGCTGGCACAGTTTCTCCTTGCCAGACAGAGTGGAAAAGCTTTTTGCTAAGATGTAGACGAGAAGAGAGGCTAAAGACGAAGGTACGGTGCTCTGCAGAGCTAAGCACCGCTCCCGGACCTCTTTCGGCAGAAGGCGCACACCGCAGAGCACTGTGAGCGGCAGAATCGTCTTTGCGCGAAGAAGCAGCTTCTTCGTCTCCGGGAGCCGGAGAGAGCGGCAACTTCGCAAAGGTGATGAAACAAGCTGTACAACACTGCCATTGTGTGCGCAGCTTGAAAACTGAGAGAAAACAGTACCTGAGCACTCTCCTGCCTTTTCTATTCACATGAACATTGGATTGCAAGCTGTTTTGGACAACTTTCTTTCTCTTCTTGCAAAACACTCGGCAGACCTACGTGCAGCCTCTAGAACACGATGGGAGATGTTTTCTGTGCTGGCAGAGTTTCTGCTTGCCAGACAGAGTGGAAAAGCTTTTTGCTAAGATGTAGACGAGAAGAGAGGCTAAAGACGAAGGTACGGTGCTCTGCAGAGCTAAGCACCGCTCCCGGACCTCTTTCGGCAGAAGGCGCACACCGCAGAGCACTGTGAGCGGCAGAATCGTCTTTGCGCGAAGAAACAGCTTCTTCGTCTCCGGGAGCCGGAGAGAGCGGCAACTTCGCAAAGGTGATGAAACAAGCTGTACAACACTGCGATTGTGTGCGCAGTTTGAAAACTGAGAGAAAACAGTACCTGAGCACTCTCCTGCCTTTTCTATTCACATGAACATTGGATTGCAAGCTGTTTTGGACAACTTTCTTTCTCTTCTTGCAAAACACTCGGCAGACCTCCGTGCAGCTTCTAGAACACGATGGGAGATGTTTTCTGTTCTGGCAGAGTTTCTCCTTGCCAGACAGAGTGGAAAAGCTTTTTGCTAAGATGTAGACGAGAAGAGAGGCTAAAGACGAAGGTACGGTGCTCTGCAGAGCTAAGCACCGCTCCCGGACCTCTTTCGGCAGAAGGCGCACACCGCAGAGCACTGTGAGCGGCAGAATCGTCTTTGCGCGAAGAAGCAGCTTCTTCGTCTCCGGGAGCCGGAGAGAGCGGCAACTTCGCAAAGGTGATGAAACAAGCTGTACAACACTGCCATTGTGTGCGCAGCTTGCCAACTGAGAGAAAACAGTACCTGAGCACTCTCCTGCCTTTTCTATTCACATGAACATTGGATTGCAAGCTGTTTTGGACAACTTTCTTTCTCTTCTTGCAAAACACTCGGCAGACCTCCGTGCAGCTTCTAGAACACGATGGGAGATGTTTTCTGTGCTGGCAGAGTTTCTCCTTGCCAGACAGAGTGGAAAAGCTTTTTGCTAAGATGTAGACGAGAAGAGAGGCTAAAGACGAAGGTACGGTGCTCTGCAGAGCTAAGCACCGCTCCCGGACCTCTTTCGGCAGAAGGCGCACACCGCAGAGCACTGTGAGCGGCAGAATCGTCTTTGCGCGAAGAAGCAGCTTCTTCGTCTCCGGGAGCCGGAGAGAGCGGCAACTTCGCAAAGGTGATGAAACAAGCTGTACAACACTGCGATTGTGTGCGCAGCTTGCCAACTGAGAGAAAACAGTACCTGAGCACTCTCCTGCCTTTTCTATTCACATGAACATTGGATTGCAAGCTGTTTTGGACAACTTTCTTTCTCTTCTTGCAAAACACTCGGCAGACCTCCGTGCAGCCTCTAGAACACGATGGGAGATGTTTTCTGTGCTGGCACAGTTTCTCCTTGCCAGACAGAGTGGAAAAGCTTTTTGCTAAGATGTAGACGAGAAGAGAGGCTAAAGACGAAGGTACGGTGCTCTGCAGAGCTAAGCACCGCTCCCGGACCTCTTTCGGCAGAAGGCGCACACCGCAGAGCACTGTGAGCGGCAGAATCGTCTTTGCGCGAAGAAGCAGCTTCTTCGTCTCCGGGAGCCGGAGAGAGCGGCAACTTCGCAAAGGTGATGAAACAAGCTGTACAACACTGCGATTGTGTGCGCAGCTTGCCAACTGAGAGAAAACAGTACCTGAGCACTCTCCTGCCTTTTCTATTCACATGAACATTGGATTGCAAGCTGTTTTGGACAACTTTCTTTCTCTTCTTGCAAAACACTCGGCAGACCTCCGTGCAGCCTCTAGAACACGATGAAAGATGTTTTCTGTTCTGGCAGAGTTTCTCCTTGCCAGACAGAGTGGAAAAGCTTTTTGCTAAGATGTAGACGAGAAGAGAGGCTAAAGACGAAGGTACGGTGCTCTGCAGAGCTAAGCACCGCTCCCGGACCACTTTCGGCAGAAGCCGCACACCGCAGAGCACTGTGAGCGGCAGAATCGTCTTTGCGCGAGGAAGCAGCTTCTTCGTCTCCGGGAGCCGGAGAGAGCGGCAACTTCGCAAAGGTGATGAAACAAGCTGTACAACACTGCGATTGTGTGCGCAGCTTGCCAACTGAGAGAAAACAGTACCTGAGCACTCTCCTGCCTTTTCTATTCACATGAACATTCGATTGCAAGCTGTTTTGGACAACTTTCTTTCTCTTCTTGCAAAACACTCGGCAGACCTCCGTGCAGCCTCTAGAACACGATGGGAGATGTTTTCTGTGCTGGCACAGTTTCTCCTTGCCAGACAGAGTGGAAAAGCTTTTTGCTAAGATGTAGACGAGAAGAGAGGCTAAAGACGAAGGTACGGTGGTCTGCAGAGCTAAGCACCGCTCTTGGGCTTCTTTCGGCAGAAGGCGCACACCGCAGAGCATTGTGAGCGGCAGAATCGTCTTTGCGCGAAGAAGCAGCTTCTTCGTCTCCGGGAGCCGGAGAGAGCGGCAACTTCGCAAAGGTGATGAAACAAGCTGTACAACACTGCGATTGTGTGCGCAGCTTGCCAACTGAGAGAAAACAGTACCTGAGCACTCTCCTGCCTTTTCTATTCACATGAACATTGGATTGCAAGCTGTTTTGGACAACTTTCTTTCTCTTCTTGCAAAACACTCGGCAGACCTCCGTGCAGCCTCTAGAACACGATGGGAGATGTTTTCTGTGCTGGCAGAGTTTCTGCTTGCCAGACAGAGTGGAAAAGCTTTTTGCTAAGATGTAGACGAGAAGAGAGGCTAAAGACGAAGGTACGGTGCTCTGCAGAGCTAAGCACCGCTCCCGGACCTCTTTCGGCAGAAGGCGCACACCGCAGAGCACTGTGAGCGGCAGAATCGTCTTTGCGCGAAGAAGCAGCTTCTTCGTCTCCGGGAGCCGGAGAGAGCGGCAACTTCGCAAAGGTGATGAAACAAGCTGTACAACACTGCGATTGTGTGCGCAGTTTGAAAACTGAGAGAAAACAGTACCTGAGCACTCTCCTGCCTTTTCTATTCACATGAACATTGGATTGCAAGCTGTTTTGGACAACATTCTTTCTCTTCATGCAAAACACTCGGCAGACCTCCGTGCAGCTTCCAGAACCCGATGGGAGATGTTTTCTGTGCTGGCACAGTTTCTCCTTGCCAGACAGAGTGGAAAAGCTTTTTGCTAAGATGTAGACGAGAAGAGAGGCTAAAGACGAAGGTACGGTGCTCTGCAGAGCTAAGCACCGCTCCCGGACCTCTTTCGGCAGAAGGCACACACCGCAGAGCACTGTGAGCGGCAGAATCGTCTTTGCGCGAAGAAGCAGCTTCTTCGTCTCCGGGAGCCGGAGAGAGCGGCAACTTCGCAAAGGTGATGAAACAAGCTGTACAACACTGCGATTGTGTGCGCAGCTTGCCAACTGAGAGAAAACAGTACCTGAGCACTCTCCTGCCTTTTCTATTCACATGAACATTGGATTGCAAGCTGTTTTGGACAACTTTCTTTCTCTTCTTGCAAAACACTCGGCAGACCTCCGTGCAGCCTCTAGAACACGATGGGAGATGTTTTCTGTGCTGGCAGAGTTTCTGCTTGCCAGACAGAGTGGAAAAGCTTTTTGCTAAGATGTAGACGAGAAGAGAGGCTAAAGACGAAGGTACGGTGCTCTGCAGAGCTAAGCACCGCTCCCGGACCTCTTTCGGCAGAAGGCGCACACCGCAGAGCACTGTGAGCGGCAGAATCGTCTTTGCGCGAAGAAGCAGCTTCTTCGTCTCCGGGAGCCGGAGAGAGCGGCAACTTCGCAAAGGTGATGAAACAAGCTGTACAACACTGCGATTGTGTGCGCAGCTTGCCAACTGAGAGAAAACAGTACCTGACCACTCTCCTGCCTTTTCTATTCACATGAACATTGGATTGCAAGCTGTTTTGGACAACATTCTTTCTCTTCTTGCAAAACACTCGGCAGACCTCCGTGCAGCCTCTAGAACACGATGGGAGATGTTTTCTGTGCTGGCAGAGTTTCTGCTTGCCAGACAGAGTGGAAAAGCTTTTTGCTAAGATGTAGACGAGAAGAGAGGCTAAAGACGAAGGTACGGTGCTCTGCAGAGCTAAGCACCGCTCCCGGACCTCTTTCGGCAGAAGGCGCACACCGCAGAGCACTCTGAGCGGCAGAATCGTCTTTGCGCGAAGAAGCAGCTTCTTCGTCTCCGGGAGCCGGAGAGAGCGGCAACTTCGCAAAGGTGATGAAACAAGCTGTACAACACTGCGATTGTGTGCGCAGCTTGCCAACTGAGAGAAAACAGTACCTGAGCACTCTCCTGCCTTTTCTATTCACATGAACATTGGATTGCAAGCTGTTTTGGACAACTTTCTTTCTCTTCTTGCAAAACACTCGGCAGACCTCCGTGCAGCTTCTAGAACACGATGGGAGATGTTTTCTGTTCTGGCAGAGTTTCTCCTTGCCAGACAGAGTGGAAAAGCTTTTTGCTAAGATGTAGACGAGAAGAGAGGCTAAAGACGAAGGTACGGTGCTCTGCAGAGCTAAGCACCGCTCCCGGACCTCTTTCGGCAGAAGGCGCACACCGCAGAGCACTGTGAGCGGCAGAATCGTCTTTGCGCGAAGAAGCAGCTTCTTCGTCTCCGGGAGCCGGAGAGAGCGGCAACTTCGCAAAGGTGATGAAACAAGCTGTACAACACTGCCATTGTGTGCGCAGCTTGAAAACTGAAAGAAAACAGTACCTGAGCACTCTCCTGCCTTTTCTATTCACATGAACATTGGATTGCAAGCTGTTTTGGACAACTTTCTTTCTCTTCTTGCAAAACACTCGGCAGACCTCCGTGCAGCCTCTAGAACACGATGGGAGATGTTTTCTGTGCTGGCAGAGTTTCTCCTTGCCAGACAGAGTGGAAAAGCTTTTTGCTAAGATGTAGACGAGAAGAGAGGCTAAAGACGAAGGTACGGTGCTCTGCAGAGCTAAGCACCGCTCCCGGACCTCTTTCGGCAGAAGGCGCACACCGCAGAGCACTGTGAGCGGCAGAATCGTCTTTGCGCGAAGAAGCAGCTTCTTCGTCTCCGGGAGCCGGAGAGAGCGGCAACTTCGCAAAGGTGATGAAACAAGCTGTACAACACTGCGATTGTGTGCGCAGTTTGAAAACTGAGAGAAAACAGTACCTGAGCACTCTCCTGCCTTTTCTATTCACATGAACATTGGATTGCAAGCTGTTTTGGACAACTTTCTTTCTCTTCTTGCAAAACACTCGGCAGACCTCCGTGCAGCTTCTAGAACACGATGGGAGATGTTTTCTGTTCTGGCAGAGTTTCTCCTTGCCAGACAGAGTGGAAAAGCTTTTTGCTAAGATGTAGACGAGAAGAGAGGCTAAAGACGAAGGTACGGTGCTCTGCAGAGCTAAGCACCGCTCCCGGACCTCTTTCGGCAGAAGGCGCACACCGCAGAGCACTGTGAGCGGCAGAATCGTCTTTGCGCGAAGAAGCAGCTTCTTCGTCTCCGGGAGCCGGAGAGAGCGGCAACTTCGCAAAGGTGATGAAACAAGCTGTACAACACTGCGATTGTGTGCGCAGCTTGCCAACTGAGAGAAAACAGTACCTGAGCACTCTCCTGCCTTTTCTATTCACATGAACATTGGATTGCAAGCTGTTTTGGACAACTTTCTTTCTCTTCTTGCAAAACACTCGGCAGACCTCCGTGCAGCTTCTAGAACACGATGGGAGATGTTTTCTGTGCTGGCAGAGTTTCTCCTTGCCAGACAGAGTGGAAAAGCTTTTTGCTAAGATGTAGACGAGAAGAGAGGCTAAAGACGAAGGTACGGTGCTCTGCAGAGCTAAGCACCGCTCCCGGACCTCTTTCGGCAGAAGGCGCACACCGCAGAGCACTGTGAGCGGCAGAATCGTCTTTGCGCGAAGAAGCAGCTTCTTCGTCTCCGGGAGCCGGAGAGAGCGGCAACTTCGCAAAGGTGATGAAACAAGCTGTACAACACTGCGATTGTGTGCGCAGCTTGCCAACTGAGAGAAAACAGTACCTGAGCACTCTCCTGCCTTTTCTATTCACATGAACATTGGATTGCAAGCTGTTTTGGACAACTTTCTTTCTCTTCTTGCAAAACACTCGGCAGACCTCCGTGCAGCCTCTAGAACACGATGGGAGATGTTTTCTGTGCTGGCACAGTTTCTCCTTGCCAGACAGAGTGGAAAAGCTTTTTGCTAAGATGTAGACGAGAAGAGAGGCTAAAGACGAAGGTACGGTGCTCTGCAGAGCTAAGCACCGCTCCCGGACCTCTTTCGGCAGAAGGCGCACACCGCAGAGCACTGTGAGCGGCAGAATCGTCTTTGCGCGAAGAAGCAGCTTCTTCGTCTCCGGGAGCCGGAGAGAGCGGCAACTTCGCAAAGGTGATGAAACAAGCTGTACAACACTGCGATTGTGTGCGCAGCTTGCCAACTGAGAGAAAACAGTACCTGAGCACTCTCCTGCCTTTTCTATTCACATGAACATTGGATTGCAAGCTGTTTTGGACAACTTTCTTTCTCTTCTTGCAAAACACTCGGCAGACCTCCGTGCAGCCTCTAGAACACGATGAAAGATGTTTTCTGTTCTGGCAGAGTTTCTCCTTGCCAGACAGAGTGGAAAAGCTTTTTGCTAAGATGTAGACGAGAAGAGAGGCTAAAGACGAAGGTACGGTGCTCTGCAGAGCTAAGCACCGCTCCCGGACCTCTTTCGGCAGAAGGCGCACACCGCAGAGCACTGTGAGCGGCAGAATCGTCTTTGCGCGAAGAAGCAGCTTCTTCGTCTCCGGGAGCCGGAGAGAGCGGCAACTTCGCAAAGGTGATGAAACAAGCTGTACAACACTGCGATTGTGTGCGCAGTTTGAAAACTGAGAGAAAACAGTACCTGAGCACTCTCCTGCCTTTTCTATTCACATGAACATTGGATTGCAAGCTGTTTTGGACAACATTCTTTCTCTTCTTGCAAAACACTCGGCAGACCTCCGTGCAGCTTCCACAACCCAATGGGAGATGTTTTCTGTGCTGGCAGAGTTTCTGCTTGCCAGACAGAGTGGAAAAGCTTTTTGCTAAGATGTAGACGAGAAGAGAGGCTAAAGACGAAGGTACGGTGCTCTGCAGAGCTAAGCACCGCTCCCGGACCTCTTTCGGCAGAAGGCACACACCGCAGAGCACTGTGAGCGGCAGAATCGTCTTTGCGCGAAGAAGCAGCTTCTTCGTCTCCGGGAGCCGGAGAGAGCGGCAACTTCGCAAAGGTGATGAAACAAGCTGTACAACACTGCGATTGTGTGCACAGCTTGCCAACTGAGAGAAAACAGTACCTGAGCACTCTCCTGCCTTTTCTATTCACATGAACATTGGATTGCAAGCTGTTTTGGACAACTTTCTTTCTCTTCTTGCAAAACACTCGGCAGACCTCCGTGCAGCCTCTAGAACACGATGGGAGATGTTTTCTGTGCTGGCAGAGTTTCTCCTTGCCAGACAGAGTGGAAAAGCTTTTTGCTAAGATGTAGACGAGAAGAGAGGCTAAAGACGAAGGTACGGTGCTCTGCAGAGCTAAGCACCGCTCCCGGACCACTTTCGGCAGAAGCCGCACACCGCAGAGCACTGTGAGCGGCAGAATCGTCTTTGCGCGAGGAAGCAGCTTCTTCGTCTCCGGGAGCCGGAGAGAGCGGCAACTTCGCAAAGGTGATGAAACAAGCTGTACAACACTGCGATTGTGTGCGCAGCTTGCCAACTGAGAGAAAACAGTACCTGAGCACTCTCCTGCCTTTTCTATTCACATGAACATTCGATTGCAAGCTGTTTTGGACAACTTTCTTTCTCTTCTTGCAAAACACTCGGCAGACCTCCGTGCAGCCTCTAGAACACGATGGGAGATGTTTTCTGTGCTGGCACAGTTTCTCCTTGCCAGACAGAGTGGAAAAGCTTTTTGCTAAGATGTAGACGAGAAGAGAGGCTAAAGACGAAGGTACGGTGGTCTGCAGAGCTAAGCACCGCTCTTGGGCTTCTTTCGGCAGAAGGCGCACACCGCAGAGCATTGTGAGCGGCAGAATCGTCTTTGCGCGAAGAAGCAGCTTCTTCGTCTCCGGGAGCCGGAGAGAGCGGCAACTTCGCAAAGGTGATGAAACAAGCTGTACAACACTGCGATTGTGTGCGCAGCTTGCCAACTGAGAGAAAACAGTACCTGAGCACTCTCCTGCCTTTTCTATTCACATGAACATTGGATTGCAAGCTGTTTTGGACAACTTTCTTTCTCTTCTTGCAAAACACTCGGCAGACCTCCGTGCAGCCTCTAGAACACGATGGGAGATGTTTTCTGTGCTGGCAGAGTTTCTGCTTGCCAGACAGAGTGGAAAAGCTTTTTGCTAAGATGTAGACGAGAAGAGAGGCTAAAGACGAAGGTACGGTGCTCTGCAGAGCTAAGCACCGCTCCCGGACCTCTTTCGGCAGAAGGCGCACACCGCAGAGCACTGTGAGCGGCAGAATCGTCTTTGCGCGAAGAAGCAGCTTCTTCGTCTCCGGGAGCCGGAGAGAGCGGCAACTTCGCAAAGGTGATGAAACAAGCTGTACAACACTGCGATTGTGTGCGCAGTTTGAAAACTGAGAGAAAACAGTACCTGAGCACTCTCCTGCCTTTTCTATTCACATGAACATTGGATTGCAAGCTGTTTTGGACAACATTCTTTCTCTTCATGCAAAACACTCGGCAGACCTCCGTGCAGCTTCCAGAACCCGATGGGAGATGTTTTCTGTGCTGGCACAGTTTCTCCTTGCCAGACAGAGTGGAAAAGCTTTTTGCTAAGATGTAGACGAGAAGAGAGGCTAAAGACGAAGGTACGGTGCTCTGCAGAGCTAAGCACCGCTCCCGGACCTCTTTCGGCAGAAGGCACACACCGCAGAGCACTGTGAGCGGCAGAATCGTCTTTGCGCGAAGAAGCAGCTTCTTCGTCTCCGGCAGCCGGAGAGAGCGGCAACTTCGCAAAGGTGATGAAACAAGCTGTACAACACTGCGATTGTGTGCGCAGCTTGCCAACTGAGAGAAAACAGTACCTGAGCACTCTCCTGCCTTTTCTATTCACATGAACATTGGATTGCAAGCTGTTTTGGACAACTTTCTTTCTCTTCTTGCAAAACACTCGGCAGACCTCCGTGCAGCCTCTAGAACACGATGGGAGATGTTTTCTGTGCTGGCACAGTTTCTGCTTGCCAGACAGAGTGGAAAAGCTTTTTGCTAAGATGTAGACGAGAAGAGAGGCTAAAGACGAAGGTACGGTGCTCTGCAGAGCTAAGCACCGCTCCCGGACCTCTTTCGGCAGAAGGCGCACACCGCAGAGCACTGTGAGCGGCAGAATCGTCTTTGCGCGAAGAAGCAGCTTCTTCGTCTCCGGGAGCTGGAGAGAGCGGCAACTTCGCAAAGGTGATGAAACAAGCTGTACAACACTGCGATTGTGTGCGCAGCTTGCCAACTGAGAGAAAACAGTACCTGAGCACTCTCCTGCCTTTTCTATTCACATGAACATTGGATTGCAAGCTGTTTTGGACAACTTTCTTTCTCTTCTTGCAAAACACTCGGCAGACCTCCGTGCAGCCTCTAGAACACGATGGGAGATGTTTTCTGTGCTGGCACAGTTTCTGCTTGCCAGACAGAGTGGAAAAGCTTTTTGCTAAGATGTAGACGAGAAGAGAGGCTAAAGACGAAGGTACGGTGCTCTGCAGAGCTAAGCACCGCTCCCGGACCTCTTTCGGCAGAAGGCGCACACCGCAGAGCACTGTGAGCGGCAGAATCGTCTTTGCGCGAAGAAGCAGCTTCTTCGTCTCCGGGAGCCGGAGAGAGCGGCAACTTCGCAAAGGTGATGAAACAAGCTGTACAACACTGCGATTGTGTGCGCAGCTTGCCAACTGAGAGAAAACAGTACCTGAGCACTCTCCTGCCTTTTCTATTCACATGAACATTGGATTGCAAGCTGTTTTGGACAACTTTCTTTCTCTTCTTGCAAAACACTCGGCAGACCTCCGTGCAGCCTCTAGAACACGATGGGAGATGTTTTCTGTGCTGGCACAGTTTCTGCTTGCCAGACAGAGTGGAAAAGCTTTTTGCTAAGATGTAGACGAGAAGAGAGGCTAAAGACGAAGGTACGGTGCTCTGCAGAGCTAAGCACCGCTCCCGGACCTCTTTCGGCAGAAGGCGCACACCGCAGAGCACTGTGAGCGGCAGAATCGTCTTTGCGCGAAGAAGCAGCTTCTTCGTCTCCGGGAGCCGGAGAGAGCGGCAACTTCGCAAAGGTGATGAAACAAGCTGTACAACACTGCCATTGTGTGCGCAGTTTGAAAACTGAGAGAAAACAGTACCTGAGCACTCTCCTGCCTTTTCTATTCACATGAACATTGGATTGCAAGCTGTTTTGGACAACATTCTTTCTCTTCTTCCAAAACACTCGGCAGACCTCCGTGCAGCTTCCAGAACCCGATGGGAGATGTTTTCTGTGCTGGCAGAGTTTCTCCTTGCCAGACAGAGTGGAAAAGCTTTTTGCTAAGATGTAGACGAGAAGAGAGGCTAAAGACGAAGGTACGGTGCTCTGCAGAGCTAAGCACCGCTCCCGGACCTCTTTCGGCAGAAGGCACACACCGCAGAGCACTGTGAGCGGCAGAATCGTCTTTGCGCGAAGAAGCAGCTTCTTCGTCTCCGGGAGCCGGAGAGAGCGGCAACTTCGCAAAGGTGATGAAACAAGCTGTACAACACTGCGATTGTGTGCGCAGCTTGCCAACTGAGAGAAAACAGTACCTGAGCACTCTCCTGCCTTTTCTATTCACATGAACATTGGATTGCAAGCTGTTTTGGACAACTTTCTTTCTCTTCTTGCAAAACACTCGGCAGACCTCCGTGCAGCCTCTAGAACACGATGGGAGATGTTTTCTGTGCTGGCAGAGTTTCTCCTTGCCAGACAGAGTGGAAAAGCTTTTTGCTAAGATGTAGACGAGAAGAGAGGCTAAAGACGAAGGTACGGTGCTCTGCAGAGCTAAGCACCGCTCCCGGACCTCTTTCGGCAGAAGGCGCACACCGCAGAGCACTGTGAGCGGCAGAATCGTCTTTGCGCGAGGAAGCAGCTTCTTCGTCTCCGGGAGCCGGAGAGAGCGGCAACTTCGCAAAGGTGATGAAACAAGCTGTACAACACTGCGATTGTGTGCGCAGCTTGCCAACTGAGAGAAAACAGTACCTGAGCACTCTCCTGCCTTTTCTATTCACATGAACATTGGATTGCAAGCTGTTTTGGACAACTTTCTTTCTCTTCTTGCAAAACACTCGGCAGACCTCCGTGCAGCCTCTAGAACACGATGGGAGATGTTTTCTGTGCTGGCACAGTTTCTCCTTGCCAGACAGAGTGGAAAAGCTTTTTGCTAAGATGTAGACGAGAAGAGAGGCTAAAGACGAAGGTACGGTGCTCTGCAGAGCTAAGCACCGCTCTTGGGCTTCTTTCGGCAGAAGGCGCACACCGCAGAGCATTGTGAGCGGCAGAATCGTCTTTGCGCGAAGAAGCAGCTTCTTCGTCTCCGGGAGCCGGAGAGAGCGGCAACTTCGCAAAGGTGATGAAACAAGCTGTACAACACTGCGATTGTGTGCGCAGCTTGAAAACTGAGAGAAAACAGTACCTGAGCACTCTCCTGCCTTTTCTATTCACATGAACATTGGATTGCAAGCTGTTTTGGACAACTTTCTTTCTCTTCTTGCAAAACACTCGGCAGACCTCCGTGCAGCTTCTAGAACACGATGGGAGATGTTTTCTGTTCTGGCAGAGTTTCTCCTTGCCAGACAGAGTGGAAAAGCTTTTTGCTAAGATGTAGACGAGAAGAGAGGCTAAAGACGAAGGTACGGTGCTCTGCAGAGCTAAGCACCGCTCCCGGACCTCTTTCGGCAGAAGGCGCACACCGCAGAGCACTGTGAGCGGCAGAATCGTCTTTGCGCGAAGAAGCAGCTTCTTCGTCTCCGGGAGCCGGAGAGAGCGGCAACTTCGCAAAGGTGATGAAACAAGCTGTACAACACTGCCATTGTGTGCGCAGTTTGAAAACTGAGAGAAAACAGTACCTGAGCACTCTCCTGCCTTTTCTATTCACATGAACATTGGATTGCAAGCTGTTTGGGACAACATTCTTTCTCTTCTTCCAAAACACTCGGCAGACCTCCGTGCAGCTTCCAGAACCCGATGGGAGATGTTTTCTGTGCTGGCACAGTTTCTCCTTGCCAGACAGAGTGGAAAAGCTTTTTGCTAAGATGTAGACGAGAAGAGAGGCTAAAGACGAAGGTACGGTGCTCTGCAGAGCTAAGCACCGCTCCCGGACCTCTTTCGGCAGAAGGCACACACCGCAGAGCACTGTGAGCGGCAGAATCGTCTTTGCGCGAAGAAGCAGCTTCTTCGTCTCCGGGAGCCGGAGAGAGCGGCAACTTCGCAAAGGTGATGAAACAAGCTGTACAACACTGCCATTGTGTGCGCAGTTTGAAAACTGAGAGAAAACAGTACCTGAGCACTCTCCTGCCTTTTCTATTCACATGAACATTGGATTGCAAGCTGTTTTGGACAACATTCTTTCTCTTCTTCCAAAACACTCGGCAGACCTCCGTGCAGCTTCCAGAACCCGATGGGAGATGTTTTCTGTGCTGGCACAGTTTCTCCTTGCCAGACAGAGTGGAAAAGCTTTTTGCTAAGATGTAGACGAGAAGAGAGGCTAAAGACGAAGGTACGGTGCTCTGCAGAGCTAAGCACCGCTCCCGGACCTCTTTCGGCAGAAGGCGCACACCGCAGAGCACTGTGAGCGGCAGAATCGTCTTTGCGCGAAGAAGCAGCTTCTTCGTCTCCGGGAGCCGGAGAGAGCGGCAACTTCGCAAAGGTGATGAAACAAGCTGTACAACACTGCCATTGTGTGCGCAGCTTGCCAACTGAGAGAAAACAGTACCTGAGCACTCTCCTGCCTTTTCTATTCACATGAACATTGGATTGCAAGCTGTTTTGGACAACTTTCTTTCTCTTCTTGCAAAACACTCGGCAGACCTCCGTGCAGCCTCTAGAACACGATGGGAGATGTTTTCTGTGCTGGCAGAGTTTCTCCTTGCCAGACAGAGTGGAAAAGCTTTTTGCTAAGATGTAGACGAGAAGAGAGGCTAAAGACGAAGGTACGGTGCTCTGCAGAGCTAAGCACCGCTCCCGGACCTCTTTCGGCAGAAGGCGCACACCGCAGAGCACTGTGAGCGGCAGAATCGTCTTTGCGCGAGGAAGCAGCTTCTTCGTCTCCGGGAGCCGGAGAGAGCGGCAACTTCGCAAAGGTGATGAAACAAGCTGTACAACACTGCGATTGTGTGCGCAGCTTGCCAACTGAGAGAAAACAGTACCTGAGCACTCTCCTGCCTTTTCTATTCACATGAACATTGGATTGCAAGCTGTTTTGGACAACTTTCTTTCTCTTCTTGCAAAACACTCGGCAGACCTCCGTGCAGCCTCTAGAACACGATGGGAGATGTTTTCTGTGCTGGCACAGTTTCTCCTTGCCAGACAGAGTGGAAAAGCTTTTTGCTAAGATGTAGACGAGAAGAGAGGCTAAAGACGAAGGTACGGTGCTCTGCAGAGCTAAGCACCGCTCTTGGGCTTCTTTCGGCAGAAGGCGCACACCGCAGAGCATTGTGAGCGGCAGAATCGTCTTTGCGCGAAGAAGCAGCTTCTTCGTCTCCGGGAGCCGGAGAGAGCGGCAACTTCGCAAAGGTGATGAAACAAGCTGTACAACACTGCGATTGTGTGCGCAGCTTGAAAACTGAGAGAAAACAGTACCTGAGCACTCTCCTGCCTTTTCTATTCACATGAACATTGGATTGCAAGCTGTTTTGGACAACTTTCTTTCTCTTCTTGCAAAACACTCGGCAGACCTCCGTGCAGCTTCTAGAACACGATGGGAGATGTTTTCTGTTCTGGCAGAGTTTCTCCTTGCCAGACAGAGTGGAAAAGCTTTTTGCTAAGATGTAGACGAGAAGAGAGGCTAAAGACGAAGGTACGGTGCTCTGCAGAGCTAAGCACCGCTCCCGGACCTCTTTCGGCAGAAGGCGCACACCGCAGAGCACTGTGAGCGGCAGAATCGTCTTTGCGCGAAGAAGCAGCTTCTTCGTCTCCGGGAGCCGGAGAGAGCGGCAACTTCGCAAAGGTGATGAAACAAGCTGTACAACACTGCGATTGTGTGCGCAGCTTGCCAACTGAGAGAAAACAGTACCTGAGCACTCTCCTGCCTTTTCTATTCACATGAACATTGGATTGCAAGCTGTTTTGGACAACTTTCTTTCTCTTCTTGCAAAACACTCGGCAGACCTCCGTGCAGCCTCGAGAACACGATGGGAGATGTTTTCTGTCCTGGCAGAGTTTCTCCTTGCCAGACAGAGTGGAAAAGCTTTTTGCTAAGATGTAGACGAGAAGAGAGGCTAAAGACGAAGGTACGGTGCTCTGCAGAGCTAAGCACCGCTCCCGGACCTCTTTCGGCAGAAGGCGCACACCGCAGAGCACTGTGAGCGGCAGAATCGTCTTTGCGCGAAGAAGCAGCTTCTTCGTCTCCGGGAGCCGGAGAGAGCGGCAACTTGGCAAAGGTGATGAAACAAGCTGTACAACACTGCGATTGTGTGCGCAGCTTGAAAACTGAGAGAAAACAGTACCTGAGCACTCTCCTGCCTTTTCTATTCACATGAACATTGGATTGCAAGCTGTTTTGGACAACTTTCTTTCTCTTCTTGCAAAACACTCGGCAGACCTCCGTGCAGCCTCTAGAACACGATGGGAGATGTTTTCTGTGCTGGCAGAGTTTCTCCTTGCCAGACAGAGTGGAAAAGCTTTTTGCTAAGATGTAGACGAGAAGAGAGGCTAAAGACGAAGGTACGGTGCTCTGCAGAGCTAAGCACCGCTCCCGGACCTCTTTCGGCAGAAGGCGCACACCGCAGAGCACTGTGAGCGGCAGAATCGTCTTTGCGCGAAGAAGCAGCTTCTTCGTCTCCGGGAGCCGGAGAGAGTGGCAACTTCGCAAAGGTGATGAAACAAGCTGTACAACACTGCGATTGTGTGCGCAGTTTGAAAACTGAGAGAAAACAGTACCTGAGCACTCTCCTGCCTTTTCTATTCACATGAACATTGGATTGCAAGCTGTTTTGGACAACATTCTTTCTCTTCTTGCAAAACACTCGGCAGACCTCCGTGCAGCTTCCAGAACCCGATGGGAGATGTTTTCTGTGCTGGCACAGTTTCTCCTTGCCAGACAGAGTGGAAAAGCTTTTTGCTAAGATGTAGACGAGAAGAGAGGCTAAAGACGAAGGTACGGTGCTCTGCAGAGCTAAGCACCGCTCCCGGACCTCTTTCGGCAGAAGGCGCACACCGCAGAGCACTGTGAGCGGCAGAATCGTCTTTGCGCGAAGAAGCAGCTTCTTCGTCTCCGGGAGCCGGAGAGAGCGGCAACTTCGCAAAGGTGATGAAACAAGCTGTACAACACTGCGATTGTGTGCGCAGCTTGCCAACTGAGAGAAAACAGTACCTGAGCACTCTCCTGCCTTTTCTATTCACATGAACATTGGATTGCAAGCTGTTTTGGACAACTTTCTTTCTCTTCTTGCAAAACACTCGGCAGACCTCTGTGCAGCCTCTAGAACACGATGGGAGATGTTTTCTGTGCTGGCAGAGTTTCTGCTTGCCAGACAGAGTGGAAAAGCTTTTTGCTAAGATGTAGACGAGAAGAGAGGCTAAAGACGAAGGTACGGTGCTCTGCAAAGCTAAGCACCGCTCCCGGACCTCTTTCGGCAGAAGGCGCACACCGCAGAGCACTGTGAGCGGCAGAATCGTCTTTGCGCGAAGAAGCAGCTTCTTCGTCTCCGGGAGCCGGAGAGAACGGCAACTTCGCAAAGGTGATGAAACAAGCTGTACAACACTGCGATTGTGTGCGCAGCTTGCCAACTGAGAGAAAACAGTACCTGAGCACTCTCCTGCCTTTTCTATTCACATGAACATTGGATTGCAAGCTGTTTTGGACAACTTTCTTTCTCTTCTTGCAAAACACTCGGCAGACCTCCGTGCAGCCTCTAGAACACGATGGGAGATGTTTTCTGTGCTGGCAGAGTTTCTCCTTGCCAGACAGAGTGGAAAAGCTTTTTGCTAAGATGTAGACGAGAAGAGAGGCTAAAGACGAAGGTACGGTGCTCTGCAGAGCTAAGCACCGCTCCCGGACCTCTTTCGGCAGAAGGCGCACACCGCAGAGCACTGTGAGCGGCAGAATCGTCTTTGCGCGAAGAAGCAGCTTCTTCGTCTCCGGGAGCCGGAGAGAGCGGCAACTTCGCAAAGGTGATGAAACAAGCTGTACAACACTGCGATTGTGTGCGCAGCTTGCCAACTGAGAGAAAACAGTACCTGAGCACTCTCCTGCCTTTTCTATTCACATGAACATTGGATTGCAAGCTGTTTTGGACAACTTTCTTTCTCTTCTTGCAAAACACTCGGCAGACCTCCGTGCAGCCTCTAGAACACGATGGGAGATGTTTTCTGTGCTGGCACAGTTTCTCCTTGCCAGACAGAGTGGAAAAGCTTTTTGCTAAGATGTAGACGAGAAGAGAGGCTAAAGACGAAGGTACGGTGCTCTGCAGAGCTAAGCACCGCTCCCGGACCTCTTTCGGCAGAAGGCGCACACCGCAGAGCACTGTGAGCGGCAGAATCGTCTTTGCGCGAAGAAGCAGCTTCTTCGTCTCCGGGAGCCGGAGAGAGCGGCAACTTCGCAAAGGTGATGAAACAAGCTGTACAACACTGCGATTGTGTGCGCAGCTTGCCAACTGAGAGAAAACAGTACCTGACCACTCTCCTGCCTTTTCTATTCACATGAACATTGGATTGCAAGCTGTTTTGGACAACTTTCTTTCTCTTCTTGCAAAACACTCGGCAGACCTCCGTGCAGCCTCTAGAACACGATGGGAGATGTTTTCTGTGCTGGCACAGTTTCTCCTTGCCAGACAGAGTGGAAAAGCTTTTTGCTAAGATGTAGACGAGAAGAGAGGCTAAAGACGAAGGTACGGTGCTCTGCAGAGCTAAGCACCGCTCCCGGACCTCTTTCGGCAGAAGGCGCACACCGCAGAGCACTGTGAGCGGCAGAATCGTCTTTGCGCGAAGAAGCAGCTTCTTCGTCTCCGGGAGCCGGAGAGAGCGGCAACTTCGCAAAGGTGATGAAACAAGCTGTACAACACTGCGATTGTGTGCGCAGCTTGCCAACTGAGAGAAAACAGTACCTGACCACTCTCCTGCCTTTTCTATTCACATGAACATTGGATTGCAAGCTGTTTTGGACAACTTTCTTTCTCTTCTTGCAAAACACTCGGCAGACCTCCGTGCAGCCTCTAGAACACGATGAAAGATGTTTTCTGTTCTGGCAGAGTTTCTCCTTGCCAGACAGAGTGGAAAAGCTTTTTGCTAAGATGTAGACGAGAAGAGAGGCTAAAGACGAAGGTACGGTGCTCTGCAGAGCTAAGCACCGCTCCCGGACCTCTTTCGGCAGAAGGCGCACACCGCAGAGCACTGTGAGCGGCAGAATCGTCTTTGCGCGAAGAAGCAGCTTCTTCGTCTCCGGGAGCCGGAGAGAGCGGCAACTTCGCAAAGGTGATGAAACAAGCTGTACAACACTGCCATTGTGTGCGCAGTTTGAAAACTGAGAGAAAACAGTACCTGAGCACTCTCCTGCCTTTTCTATTCACATGAACATTGGATTGCAAGCTGTTTTGGACAACTTTCTTTCTCTTCTTGCAAAACACTCGGCAGACCTCCGTGCAGCTTCCAGAACACGATGGGAGATGTTTTCTGTGCTGGCACAGTTTCTCCTTGCCAGACAGAGTGGAAAAGCTTTTTGCTAAGATGTAGACGAGAAGAGAGGCTAAAGACGAAGGTACGGTGCTCTGCAGAGCTAAGCACCGCTCCCGGACCTCTTTCGGCAGAAGGCGCACACCGCAGAGCACTGTGAGCGGCAGAATCGTCTTTGCGCGAAGAAGCAGCTTCTTCGTCTCCGGGAGCCGGAGAGAGCGGCAACTTGGCAAAGGTGATGAAACAAGCTGTACAACACTGCGATTGTGTGCGCAGCTTGCCAACTGAGAGAAAACAGTACCTGAGCACTCTCCTGCCTTTTCTATTCACATGAACATTGGATTGCAAGCTGTTTTGGACAACTTTCTTTCTCTTCTTGCAAAACACTCGGCAGACCTCCGTGCAGCCTCTAGAACACGATGGGAGATGTTTTCTGTGCTGGCAGAGTTTCTCCTTGCCAGACAGAGTGGAAAAGCTTTTTGCTAAGATGTAGACGAGAAGAGAGGCTAAAGACGAAGGTACGGTGCTCTGCAGAGCTAAGCACCGCTCCCGGACCACTTTCGGCAGAAGCCGCACACCGCAGAGCACTGTGAGCGGCAGAATCGTCTTTGCGCGAGGAAGCAGCTTCTTCGTCTCCGGGAGCCGGAGAGAGCGGCAACTTCGCAAAGGTGATGAAACAAGCTGTACAACACTGCGATTGTGTGCGCAGCTTGCCAACTGAGAGAAAACAGTACCTGAGCACTCTCCTGCCTTTTCTATTCACATGAACATTGGATTGCAAGCTGTTTTGGACAACTTTCTTTCTCTTCTTGCAAAACACTCGGCAGACCTCCGTGCAGCCTCTAGAACACGATGGGAGATGTTTTCTGTGCTGGCACAGTTTCTCCTTGCCAGACAGAGTGGAAAAGCTTTTTGCTAAGATGTAGACGAGAAGAGAGGCTAAAGACGAAGGTACGGTGCTCTGCAGAGCTAAGCACCGCTCTTGGGCTTCTTTCGGCAGAAGGCGCACACCGCAGAGCATTGTGAGCGGCAGAATCGTCTTTGCGCGAAGAAGCAGCTTCTTCGTCTCCGGGAGCCGGAGAGAGCGGCAACTTCGCAAAGGTGATGAAACAAGCTGTACAACACTGCGATTGTGTGCGCAGCTTGCCAACTGAGAGAAAACAGTACCTGAGCACTCTCCTGCCTTTTCTATTCACATGAACATTGGATTGCAAGCTGTTTTGGACAACTTTCTTTCTCTTCTTGCAAAACACTCGGCAGACCTCCGTGCAGCCTCTAGAACACGATGGGAGATGTTTTCTGTGCTGGCACAGTTTCTCCTTGCCAGACAGAGTGGAAAAGCTTTTTGCTAAGATGTAGACGAGAAGAGAGGCTAAAGACGAAGGTACGGTGCTCTGCAGAGCTAAGCACCGCTCCCGGACCTCTTTCGGCAGAAGGCGCACACCGCAGAGCACTGTGAGCGGCAGAATCGTCTTTGCGCGAAGAAGCAGCTTCTTCGTCTCCGGGAGCCGGAGAGAGCGGCAACTTCGCAAAGGTGATGAAACAAGCTGTACAACACTGCGATTGTGTGCGCAGCTTGCCAACTAAGAGAAAACAGTACCTGAGCACTCTCCTGCCTTTTCTATTCACATGAACATTGGATTGCAAGCTGTTTTGGACAACTTTCTTTCTCTTCTTGCAAAACACTCGGCAGACCTCCGTGCAGCCTCTAGAACACGATGGGAGATGTTTTCTGTGCTGGCAGAGTTTCTGCTTGCCAGACAGAGTGGAAAAGCTTTTTGCTAAGATGTAGACGAGAAGAGAGGCTAAAGACGAAGGTACGGTGCTCTGCAAAGCTAAGCACCGCTCCCGGACCTCTTTCGGCAGAAGGCGCACACCGCAGAGCACTGTGAGCGGCAGAATCGTCTTTGCGCGAAGAAGCAGCTTCTTCGTCTCCGGGAGCCGGAGAGAGCGGCAACTTCGCAAAGGTGATGAAACAAGCTGTACAACACTGCGATTGTGTGCGCAGCTTGCCAACTGAGAGAAAACAGTACCTGAGCACTCTCCTGCCTTTTCTATTCACATGAACATTGGATTGCAAGCTGTTTTGGACAACTTTCTTTCTCTTCTTGCAAAACACTCGGCAGACCTCCGTGCAGCCTCTAGAACACGATGGGAGATGTTTTCTGTGCTGGCAGAGTTTCTCCTTGCCAGACAGAGTGGAAAAGCTTTTTGCTAAGATGTAGACGAGAAGAGAGGCTAAAGACGAAGGTACGGTGCTCTGCAGAGCTAAGCACCGCTTCCGGACCTCTTTCGGCAGAAGGCGCACACCGCAGAGCACTGTGAGCGGCAGAATCGTCTTTGCGCGAAGAAGCAGCTTCTTCGTCTCCGGGAGCCGGAGAGAGCGGCAACTTCGCAAAGGTGATGAAACAAGCTGTACAACACTGCGATTGTGTGCGCAGCTTGCCAACTGAGAGAAAACAGTACCTGAGCACTCTCCTGCCTTTTCTATTCACATGAACATTGGATTGCAAGCTGTTTTGGACAACTTTCTTTCTCTTCTTGCAAAACACTCGGCAGACCTCCGTGCAGCCTCTAGAACACGATGGGAGATGTTTTCTGTGCTGGCTCAGTTTCTCCTTGCCAGACAGAGTGGAAAAGCTTTTTGCTAAGATGTAGACGAGAAGAGAGGCTAAAGACGAAGGTACGGTGCTCTGCAGAGCTAAGCACCGCTCTTGGGCTTCTTTCGGCAGAAGGCGCACACCGCAGAGCATTGTGAGCGGCAGAATCGTCTTTGCGCGAAGAAGCAGCTTCTTCGTCTCCGGGAGCCGGAGAGAGCGGCAACTTCGCAAAGGTGATGAAACAAGCTGTACAACACTGCGATTGTGTGCGCAGCTTGCCAACTGAGAGAAAACAGTACCTGAGCACTCTCCTGCCTTTTCTATTCACATGAACATTGGATTGCAAGCTGTTTTGGACAACTTTCTTTCTCTTCTTGCAAAACACTCGGCAGACCTCCGTGCAGCCTCTAGAACACGATGGGAGATGTTTTCTGTGCTGGCAGAGTTTCTGCTTGCCAGACAGAGTGGAAAAGCTTTTTGCTAAGATGTAGACGAGAAGAGAGGCTAAAGACGAAGGTACGGTGCTCTGCAGAGCTAAGCACCGCTCCCGGACCTCTTTCGGCAGAAGGCGCACACCGCAGAGCACTGTGAGCGGCAGAATCGTCTTTGCGCGAAGAAGCAGCTTCTTCGTCTCCGGGAGCCGGAGAGAGCGGCAACTTCGCAAAGGTGATGAAACAAGCTGTACAACACTGCGATTGTGTGCGCAGTTTGAAAACTGAGAGAAAACAGTACCTGAGCACTCTCCTGCCTTTTCTATTCACATGAACATTGGATTGCAAGCTGTTTTGGACAACTTTCTTTCTCTTCTTGCAAAACACTCGGCAGACCTCCGTGCAGCCTCTAGAACACGATGGGAGATGTTTTCTGTGCTGGCACAGTTTCTCCTTGCCAGACAGAGTGGAAAAGCTTTTTGCTAAGATGTAGACGAGAAGAGAGGCTAAAGACGAAGGTACGGTGCTCTGCAGAGCTAAGCACCGCTCCCGGACCTCTTTCGGCAGAAGGCGCACACCGCAGAGCACTGTGAGCGGCAGAATCGTCTTTGCGCGAAGAAGCAGCTTCTTCGTCTCCGGGAGCCGGAGAGAGCGGCAACTTCGCAAAGGTGATGAAACAAGCTGTACAACACTGCGATTGTGTGCGCAGCTTGCCAACTGAGAGAAAACAGTACCTGAGCACTCTCCTGCCTTTTCTATTCACATGAACATTGGATTGCAAGCTGTTTTGGACAACTTTCTTTCTCTTCTTGCAAAACACTCGGCAGACCTCCGTGCAGCCTCTAGAACACGATGGGAGATGTTTTCTGTTCTGGCAGAGTTTCTGCTTGCCAGACAGAGTGGAAAAGCTTTTTGCTAAGATGTAGACGAGAAGAGAGGTAAAGACGAAGGTACGGTGCTCTGCAGAGCTAAGCACCGCTCCCGGACCTCTTTCGGCAGAAGGCGCACACCGCAGAGCACTGTGAGCGGCAGAATCGTCTTTGCGCGAAGAAGCAGCTTCTTCGTCTCCGGGAGCCGGAGAGAGCGGCAACTTCGCAAAGGTGATGAAACAAGCTGTACAACACTGCGATTGTGTGCGCAGCTTGCCAACTGAGAGAAAACAGTACCTGAGCACTCTCCTGCCTTTTCTATTCACATGAACATTGGATTGCAAGCTGTTTTGGACAACTTTCTTTCTCTTCTTGCAAAACACTCGGCAGACCTCCGTGCAGCTTCTAGAACACGATGGGGGATGTTTTCTGTTCTGGCAGAGTTTCTCCTTGCCAGACAGAGTGGAAAAGCTTTTTGCTAAGATGTAGACGAGAAGAGAGGCTAAAGACGAAGGTACGGTGCTCTGCAGAGCTAAGGCACCGCTCCGGACCTCTTTCGGCAGAAGGCGCACACCGCAGAGCACTGTGAGCGGCAGAATCGTCTTTGCGCGAAGAAGCAGCTTCTTCGTCTCCGGGAGCCGGAGAGAGCGGCAACTTCGCAAAGGTGATGAAACAAGCTGTACAACACTGCCATTGTGTGCGCAGCTTGAAAACTGAAAGAAAACAGTACCTGAGCACTCTCCTGCCTTTTCTATTCACATGAACATTGGATTGCAAGCTGTTTTG
The DNA here is from genome assembly GCF_028551555.1 of Melozone crissalis. Lineage (NCBI taxonomy): Eukaryota > Metazoa > Chordata > Aves > Passeriformes > Passerellidae > Melozone > Melozone crissalis. The sequence continues at coordinate 23,179 of NW_026536237.1, read as the reverse complement.
GACAACTTTCTTTCTCTTCTTGCAAAACACTCGGCAGACCTCCGTGCAGCCTCTAGAACACGATGGGAGATGTTTTCTGTGCTGGCAGAGTTTCTCCTTGCCAGACAGAGTGGAAAAGCTTTTTTGCTAAGATGTAGACGAGAGAGAGGCTAAGACGAAGGTACGGTGCTCTGCAGAGCTAAGCACCGCTCCCGGACCTCTTTCGGCAGAAGGCACACACCGCAGAGCACTGTGAGCGGCAGAATCGTCTTTGCGCGAAGAAGCAGCTTCTTCGTCTCCGGGAGCCGGAGAGAGCGGCAACTTCGCAAAGGTGATGAAACAAGCTGTACAACACTGCGATTGTTGTGCGCAGTTTGAAAACTGAGAGAAAACAGTACCTGAGCACTCTCCTGCCTTTTCTATTCACATGAACATTGGATTGCAAGCTGTTTTGGACAACTTTCTTTCTCTTCTTGCAAAACACTCGGCAGACCTCCGTGCAGCTTCTAGAACACGATGGGAGATGTTTTCTGTTCTGGCAGAGTTTCTCCTTGCCAGACAGAGTGGAAAAGCTTTTTGCTAAGATGTAGACGAGAAGAGAGGCTAAAGACGAAGGTACGGTGCTCTGCAGAGCTAAGCACCGCTCCCGGACCTCTTTCGGCAGAAGGCGCACACCGCAGAGCACTGTGAGCGGCAGAATCGTCTTTGCGCGAAGAAGCAGCTTCTTCGTCTCCGGGAGCCGGAGAGAGCGGCAACTTCGCAAAGGTGATGAAACAAGCTGTACAACACTGCGATTGTGTGCGCAGCTTTGCAACTGAGAGAAAACAGTACCTGAGCACTCTCCTGCCTTTCCTATTCACATGAACATTGGATTGCAAGCTGTTTTGGACAACTTTCTTTCTCTTCTTGCAAAACACTCGGCAGACCTCCGTGCAGCTTCTAGAACACGATGGGAGATGTTTTCTGTGCTGGCAGAGTTTCTCCTTGCCAGACAGAGTGGAAAAGCTTTTGCTAAGATGTAGACGAGAAGAGAGGCTAAAGACGAAGGTACGGTGCTCTGCAGAGCTAAGCACCGCTCCCGGACCTCTTTCGCAGAAGGCGCACACCGCAGAGCACTGTGAGCGGCAGAATCGTCTTTGCGCGAAGAAGCAGCTTCTCTCGTCTCCGGGAGCCGGAGAGAGCGGCAACTTCGCAAAGGTGATGAAACAAGCTGTACAACACTGCGATTGTGTGCGCAGCTTGCCAACTGAGAGAAAACAGTACCTGAGCACTCTCCTGCCTTTTCTATTCACATGAACATTGGATTGCAAGCTGTTTTGGACAACTTTCTTTCTCTTCTTGCAAAACACTCGGCAGACCTCCGTGCAGCTCTAGAACACGATGGGAGATGTTTTCTGTGCTGGCACGTTTCTCCTTGCCAGACAGAGTGGAAAAGCTTTTTGCTAAGATGTAGACGAGAAGAGAGGCTAAAGACGAAGGTACGGTGCTCTGCAGAGCTAAGCACCGCTCCTGGGCTTCTTTCGGCAGAAGGCGCACACCGCAGAGCACTGTGGAGCGGCAGAATCGTCTTTGCGCGAAGAGCAGCTTCTTCGTCTCCGGGAGCCGGAGAGAGCGGCAACTTCGCAAAGGTGATGAAACAAGCTGTACAACACTGCCATTGTGTGCGCAGTTTGAAAACTGAGAGAAACAGTACCTGAGCACTCTCCTGCCTTTTCTATTCACATGAACATTGGATTGCAAGCTGTTTTGGACAACATTCTTTCTCTTCTTCCAAAACACTCGGCAGACCTCCGTGCAGCTTCCAGAACCCGATGGGAGATGTTTTCTGTGCTGGCACAGTTTCCTCCTTGCCAGACAGAGTGGAAAAGCTTTTTGCTAAGATGTAGACGAGAAGAGAGGCTAAAGACGAAGGTACGGTGCTCTGCAGAGCTAAGCACCGCTCCTGGGCTTCTTTCGGCAGAAGGCGCACACCGCAGAGCACTGTGAGCGGCAGAATCGTCTTTGCGCGAAGAAGCAGCTTCTTCGTCTCCGGGAGCCGGAGAGAGCGGCAACTTCGCAAAGGTGATGAAACAAGCTGTACAACACTGCGATTGTTGTGCGCAGTTTGAAACTGAGAGAAAACAGTACCTGAGCACTCTCCTGCCTTTTCTATTCACATGACATTGGATTGCAAGCTGTTTTGGACGACATTCTTTCTCTTCTTGCAAAACACTCGGCAGACCTCCGTGCAGCCTCTAGAACACGATGGGAGATGTTTCTGTGCTGGCACAGTTTCTCCTTGCCAGACAGAGTGGAAAAGCTTTTTGCTAAGATGTAGACGAGAGAGAGAGGCTAAAGACGAAGGTACGGTGCTCTGCAGAGCTAAGCACCGCTCTTGGGCTTCTTTCGCAAGAAGGCGCACACCGCAGAGCATTGTGAGCGGCAGAATCGTCTTTGCGCGAAGAAGCAGCTTCTTCGTCTCCGGGAGCCGGAGAGAGCGGCAACTTCGCAAAGGTGATGAAACAAGCTGTACAACACTGCGATTGTGTGCGCAGCTTGCCAACTGAGAGAAAACAGTACCTGAGCACTCTCCTGCCTTTTCTATTCACATGAACATTGGATTGCAAGCTGTTTGGACAACTTTCTTTCTCTCTTGCAAAACACTCGGCAGACCTCCGTGCAGCCTCTAGAACACGATGGGAGATGTTTTCTGTGCTGGCAGAGTTTCTGCTTGCCAGACAGAGTGGAAAGCTTTTTGCTAAGATGTAGACGAGAAGAGAGGCTAAAGACGAAGGTACGGTGCTCTGCAAGCTAAGCACCGCTCCCGGACCTCTTTCGGCAGAAGGCGCACACCGCAGAGCACTGTGAGCGGCAGAATCGTCTTTGCGCGAAGAAGCAGCTTCTTCGTCTCCGGGAGCCGGAGAGAGCGGAACTTCGCAAAGGTGATGAAACAAGCTGTACAACACTGCGATTGTGTGCGCAGCTTGCCAACTGAGAGAAAACAGTACCTGACACTCTCCTGCCTTTTCTATTCACATGAACATTGGATTGCAAGCTGTTTTGGACAACTTTCTTTCTCTTCTTGCAAAACACTCGGCAGACCTCCGTGCAGCCTCTAGAACACGATGGGAGATGTTTTCTGTGCTGGCAGAGTTTCTCCTTGCCAGACCGAGTGGAAAAGCTTTTTGCTAAGATGTAGACGAGAAGAGAGGCTAAAGACGAAGGTACGGTGCTCTGCAGAGCTAAGCACCGCTCCCGGACCTCTTTCGGCAGAAGGCGCACACCGCAGAGCACTGTGAGCGGCAGAATCGTCTTTGCGCGAAGAAGCAGCTTCTTCGTCTCCGGGAGCCGGAGAGAGCGGCAACTTCGCAAGGTGATGAAACAAGCTGTACAACACTGCGATTGTGTGCGCAGCTTGCCAACTGAGAGGAAAACAGTACCCTGACCACTCTCCTGCCTTTTCTATTCACATGAACATTGGATTGCAAGCTGTTTTGGACAACTTTCTTTCTCTTCTTGCAAAACACTCGGCAGACCTCCGTGCAGCCTCTAGAACACGATGGGAGATGTTTTCTGTGCTGGCAGAGTTTCTCCTTGCCAGACAGAGTGGAAAAGCTTTTTGCTAAGATGTAGACGAGAAGAGAGGCTAAGACGAAGGTACGGTGCTCTGCAGAGCTAAGCACCGCTCCCGGACCTCTTTCGGCAGAAGGCGCACACCGCAGAGCACTGTGAGCGGCAGAATCGTCTTTGCGCGAAGAAGCAGCTGCTTCGTCTCCGGGAGCCGGAGAGAGCGGCAACTTCGCAAAGGTGATGAAACAAGCTGTACAACACTGCGATGTGTGCGCAGCTTGCCAACTGAGAGAAAACAGTACCTGAGCACTCTCCTGCCTTTTCTATTCACATGAACATTGGATTGCAAGCTGTTTTGGACAACTTTCTTTCTCTTCTTGCAAAACACTCGGCAGACCTCCGTGCAGCCTCTAGAACACGATGGGAGATGTTTTCTGTGCTGGCACAGTTTCTCCTTGCCAGACAGAGTGGAAAAGCTTTTTGCTAGATGTAGACGAGAAGAAGAGGCTAAAGACGAAGGTACGGTGCTCTGCAGAGCTAAGCACCGCTCCCGGACCTCTTTCGGCAGAAGGCGCACACCGCAGAGCACTGTGAGCGGCAGAATCGTCTTTGCGCGAAGAAGCAGCTTCTTCGTCTCCGGGAAGCCGGAGAGAGCGGCAACTTCGCAAAGGTGATGAAACAAGCTGTACAACACTGCGATTGTGTGCGCCAGCTTGCCAACTGAGAGAAAACAGTACCTGAGCACTCTCCTGCCTTTTCTATTCACATGAACATTGGATTGCAAGCTGTTTTGGACAACTTTCTTTCTCTTCTTGCAAAACACTCGGCAGACCTCCGTTCAGCCTCTAGAACACGATGAAAGATGTTTTCTGTTCTGGCAGAGTTTCTCCTTGCCAGACAGAGTGGAAAAGCTTTTTGCTAAGATGTAGACGAGAAGAGAGGCTAAAGACGAAGGTACGGTGCTCTGCAGAGCTAAGCACCGCTCCCGGACCTCTTTCGGCAGAAGGCACACACGCAGAGCACTGTGAGCGGCAGAATCGTCTTTGCGCGAAGAAGCAGCTTCTTCGTCTCCGGGAGCCGGAGAGAGCGGCAACTTCGCAAGGTGATGAAACAAGCTGTACAACACTGCCATTGTGTGCGCAGTTTGAAAACTGAGAGAAAACAGTACCTGAGCACTCTCCTGCCTTTTCTATTCACATGAACATTGGATTGCAAGCTGTTTTGGACAACATTCTTTCTCTTCTTGCAAAACACTCGGCAGACCTCCGTGCAGCTTCCAGAACCCGATGGGAGATGTTTTCTGTGCTGGCACAGTTTCTCCTTGCCAGACAGAGTGGAAAAGCTTTTTGCTAAGATGTAGACGAGAAGAGAGGCTAAAGACGAAGGTACGGTGCTCTGCAGAGCTAAGCACCGCTCTTGGGCTTCTTTCGGCAGAAGGCGCACACCGCAGAGCATTGTGAGCGGCAGATCGTCTTTGCGCGAAGAAGCAGCTTCTTCGTCTCCGGGAGCCGGAGAGAGCGGCAACTTCGCAAAGGTGATGAAACAAGCTGTACAACACTGCGATTGTGTGCGCAGTTTGAAAACTGAGAGAAACAGTACCTGAGCACTCTCCTGCCTTTTCTATTCACATGAACATTGGATTGCAAGCTGTTTTGGACAACATTCTTTCTCTTCTTGCAAAACACTCGGCAGACCTCCGTGCAGCTTCCAGAACCCGATGGGAGATGTTTTCTGTCCTGGCACAGTTTCTCCTTGCCAGACAGAGTGGAAAAGCTTTTTGCTAAGATGTAGACGAGAAGAGAGGCTAAAGACGAAGGTACGGTGCTCTGCAGAGCTAAGCACCGCTCCCGGACCTCTTTCGGCAGAAGGCACACACCGCAGAGCACTGTGGAGCGGCAGAATCGTCTTTGCGCGAAGAAGCAGCTTCTTCGTCTCCGGGAGCCGGAGAGAGCGGCAACTTCGCAAAGGTGATGAAACAAGCTGTACAACACTGCGATTGTGTGCGCAGCTTGCCAACTGAGAGAAAACAGTACCTGAGCACTGTCCTGCGTTTTCTATTCACATGAACATTGGATTGCAAGCTGTTTTGGACAACATTCTTTCTCTTCTTGCAAAACACTCGGCAGACCTCCGTGCAGCCTCTAGAACACGATGGGAGATGTTTTCTGTGCTGGCACAGTTTCTCCTTGCCAGACAGAGTGGAAAAGCTTTTTGCTAAGATGTAGACGAGAAGAGAGGCTAAAGACGAAGGTACGGTGCTCTGCAGAGCTAAGCACCGCTCTTGGGCTTCTTTCGGCAGAAGGCGCACACCGCAGAGCATTGTGAGCGGCAGAATCGTCTTTGCGCGAAGAAGCAGCTTCTTCGTCTCCGGGAGCCGGAGAGAGCGGCAACTTCGCAAAGGTGATGAAACAAGCTGTACAACACTGCGATTGTGTGCGCAGTTTGAAAACTGAGAGAAAACAGTACCTGAGCACTCTCCTGCCTTTTCTATTCACATGAACATTGGATTGCAAGCTGTTTTGGACAACATTCTTTCTCTTCTTGCAAAACACTCGGCAGACCTCCGTGCAGCTTCCAGAACCCGATGGGAGATGTTTTCTGTCCTGGCACAGTTTCTCCTTGCCAGACAGAGTGGAAAAGCTTTTTGCTAAGATGTAGACGAGAAGAGAGGCTAAAGACGAAGGTACGGTGCTCTGCAGAGCTAAGCACCGCTCCCGGACCTCTTTCGGCAGAAGGCACACACCGCAGAGCACTGTGAGCGGCAGAATCGTCTTTGCGCGAAGAAGCAGCTTCTTCGTCTCCGGGAGCCGGAGAGAGCGGCAACTTCGCAAAGGTGATGAAACAAGCTGTACAACACTGCGATTGTGTGCGCAGCTTGCCAACTGAGAGAAAACAGTACCTGAGCACTGTCCTGCGTTTTCTATTCACATGAACATTGGATTGCAAGCTGTTTTGGACAACTTTCTTTCTCTTCTTGCAAAACACTCGGCAGACCTCCGTGCAGCCTCTAGAACACGATGGGAGATGTTTTCTGTGCTGGCACAGTTTCTCCTTGCCAGACAGAGTGGAAAAGCTTTTTGCTAAGATGTAGACGAGAAGAGAGGCTAAAGACGAAGGTACGGTGCTCTGCAGAGCTAAGCACCGCTCCCGGACCTCTTTCGGCAGAAGGCGCACACCGCAGAGCACTGTGAGCGGCAGAATCGTCTTTGCGCGAAGAAGCAGCTTCTTCGTCTCCGGGAGCCGGAGAGAGCGGCAACTTCGCAAAGGTGATGAAACAAGCTGTACAACACTGCCATTGTGTGCGCAGCTTGAAAACTGAGAGAAAACAGTACCTGAGCACTCTCCTGCCTTTTCTATTCACATGAACATTGGATTGCAAGCTGTTTTGGACAACTTTCTTTCTCTTCTTGCAAAACTCTCGGCAGACCTCCGTGCAGCCTCTAGAACACGATGGGAGATGTTTTCTGTGCTGGCAGAGTTTCTCCTTGCCAGACAGAGTGGAAAAGCTTTTTGCTAAGATGTAGACGAGAAGAGAGGCTAAAGACGAAGGTACGGTGCTCTGCAGAGCTAAGCACCGCTCCCGGACCTCTTTCGGCAGAAGGCGCACACCGCAGAGCACTGTGAGCGGCAGAATCGTCTTTGCGCGAAGAAGCAGCTTCTTCGTCTCCGGGAGCCGGAGAGAGCGGCAACTTCGCAAAGGTGATGAAACAAGCTGTACAACACTGCGATTGTGTGCGCAGTTTGAAAACTGAGAGAAAACAGTACCTGAGCACTCTCCTGCCTTTTCTATTCACATGAACATTGGATTGCAAGCTGTTTTGGACAACTTTCTTTCTCTTCTTGCAAAACACTCGGCAGACCTCCGTGCAGCTTCTAGAACACGATGGGAGATGTTTTCTGTTCTGGCAGAGTTTCTCCTTGCCAGACAGAGTGGAAAAGCTTTTTGCTAAGATGTAGACGAGAAGAGAGGCTAAAGACGAAGGTACGGTGCTCTGCAGAGCTAAGCACCGCTCCCGGACCTCTTTCGGCAGAAGGCGCACACCGCAGAGCACTGTGAGCGGCAGAATCGTCTTTGCGCGAAGAAGCAGCTTCTTCGTCTCCGGGAGCCGGAGAGAGCGGCAACTTCGCAAAGGTGATGAAACAAGCTGTACAACACTGCCATTGTGTGCGCAGCTTGCCAACTGAGAGAAAACAGTACCTGAGCACTCTCCTGCCTTTTCTATTCACATGAACATTGGATTGCAAGCTGTTTTGGACAACTTTCTTTCTCTTCTTGCAAAACACTCGGCAGACCTCCGTGCAGCTTCTAGAACACGATGGGAGATGTTTTCTGTGCTGGCAGAGTTTCTCCTTGCCAGACAGAGTGGAAAAGCTTTTTGCTAAGATGTAGACGAGAAGAGAGGCTAAAGACGAAGGTACGGTGCTCTGCAGAGCTAAGCACCGCTCCCGGACCTCTTTCGGCAGAAGGCGCACACCGCAGAGCACTGTGAGCGGCAGAATCGTCTTTGCGCGAAGAAGCAGCTTCTTCGTCTCCGGGAGCCGGAGAGAGCGGCAACTTCGCAAAGGTGATGAAACAAGCTGTACAACACTGCGATTGTGTGCGCAGCTTGCCAACTGAGAGAAAACAGTACCTGAGCACTGTCCTGCGTTTTCTATTCACATGAACATTGGATTGCAAGCTGTTTTGGACAACTTTCTTTCTCTTCTTGCAAAACACTCGGCAGACCTCCGTGCAGCCTCTAGAACACGATGGGAGATGTTTTCTGTGCTGGCACAGTTTCTCCTTGCCAGACAGAGTGGAAAAGCTTTTTGCTAAGATGTAGACGAGAAGAGAGGCTAAAGACGAAGGTACGGTGCTCTGCAGAGCTAAGCACCGCTCCCGGACCTCTTTCGGCAGAAGGCGCACACCGCAGAGCACTGTGAGCGGCAGAATCGTCTTTGCGCGAAGAAGCAGCTTCTTCGTCTCCGGGAGCCGGAGAGAGCGGCAACTTCGCAAAGGTGATGAAACAAGCTGTACAACACTGCGATTGTGTGCGCAGCTTGCCAACTGAGAGAAAACAGTACCTGAGCACTCTCCTGCCTTTTCTATTCACATGAACATTGGATTGCAAGCTGTTTTGGACAACTTTCTTTCTCTTCTTGCAAAACACTCGGCAGACCTCCGTGCAGCCTCTAGAACACGATGAAAGATGTTTTCTGTTCTGGCAGAGTTTCTCCTTGCCAGACAGAGTGGAAAAGCTTTTTGCTAAGATGTAGACGAGAAGAGAGGCTAAAGACGAAGGTACGGTGCTCTGCAGAGCTAAGCACCGCTCCCGGACCTCTTTCGGCAGAAGGCGCACACCGCAGAGCACTGTGAGCGGCAGAATCGTCTTTGCGCGAAGAAGCAGCTTCTTCGTCTCCGGGAGCCGGAGAGAGCGGCAACTTCGCAAAGGTGATGAAACAAGCTGTACAACACTGCGATTGTGTGCGCAGTTTGAAAACTGAGAGAAAACAGTACCTGAGCACTCTCCTGCCTTTTCTATTCACATGAACATTGGATTGCAAGCTGTTTTGGACAACATTCTTTCTCTTCTTGCAAAACACTCGGCAGACCTCCGTGCAGCTTCCAGAACCCAATGGGAGATGTTTTCTGTGCTGGCAGAGTTTCTGCTTGCCAGACAGAGTGGAAAAGCTTTTTGCTAAGATGTAGACGAGAAGAGAGGCTAAAGACGAAGGTACGGTGCTCTGCAGAGCTAAGCACCGCTCCCGGACCTCTTTCGGCAGAAGGCACACACCGCAGAGCACTGTGAGCGGCAGAATCGTCTTTGCGCGAAGAAGCAGCTTCTTCGTCTCCGGGAGCCGGAGAGAGCGGCAACTTCGCAAAGGTGATGAAACAAGCTGTACAACACTGCGATTGTGTGCGCAGCTTGCCAACTGAGAGAAAACAGTACCTGAGCACTCTCCTGCCTTTTCTATTCACATGAACATTGGATTGCAAGCTGTTTTGGACAACTTTCTTTCTCTTCTTGCAAAACACTCGGCAGACCTCCGTGCAGCCTCTAGAACACGATGGGAGATGTTTTCTGTGCTGGCAGAGTTTCTCCTTGCCAGACAGAGTGGAAAAGCTTTTTGCTAAGATGTAGACGAGAAGAGAGGCTAAAGACGAAGGTACGGTGCTCTGCAGAGCTAAGCACCGCTCCCGGACCACTTTCGGCAGAAGCCGCACACCGCAGAGCACTGTGAGCGGCAGAATCGTCTTTGCGCGAGGAAGCAGCTTCTTCGTCTCCGGGAGCCGGAGAGAGCGGCAACTTCGCAAAGGTGATGAAACAAGCTGTACAACACTGCGATTGTGTGCGCAGCTTGCCAACTGAGAGAAAACAGTACCTGAGCACTCTCCTGCCTTTTCTATTCACATGAACATTGGATTGCAAGCTGTTTTGGACAACTTTCTTTCTCTTCTTGCAAAACACTCGGCAGACCTCCGTGCAGCCTCTAGAACACGATGGGAGATGTTTTCTGTGCTGGCACAGTTTCTCCTTGCCAGACAGAGTGGAAAAGCTTTTTGCTAAGATGTAGACGAGAAGAGAGGCTAAAGACGAAGGTACGGTGGTCTGCAGAGCTAAGCACCGCTCTTGGGCTTCTTTCGGCAGAAGGCGCACACCGCAGAGCATTGTGAGCGGCAGAATCGTCTTTGCGCGAAGAAGCAGCTTCTTCGTCTCCGGGAGCCGGAGAGAGCGGCAACTTCGCAAAGGTGATGAAACAAGCTGTACAACACTGCGATTGTGTGCGCAGCTTGCCAACTGAGAGAAAACAGTACCTGAGCACTCTCCTGCCTTTTCTATTCACATGAACATTGGATTGCAAGCTGTTTTGGACAACTTTCTTTCTCTTCTTGCAAAACACTCGGCAGACCTCCGTGCAGCCTCTAGAACACGATGGGAGATGTTTTCTGTTCTGGCAGAGTTTCTGCTTGCCAGACAGAGTGGAAAAGCTTTTTGCTAAGATGTAGACGAGAAGAGAGGCTAAAGACGAAGGTACGGTGCTCTGCAGAGCTAAGCACCGCTCCCGGACCTCTTTCGGCAGAAGGCGCACACCGCAGAGCACTGTGAGCGGCAGAATCGTCTTTGCGCGAAGAAGCAGCTTCTTCGTCTCCGGGAGCCGGAGAGAGCGGCAACTTCGCAAAGGTGATGAAACAAGCTGTACAACACTGCGATTGTGTGCGCAGTTTGAAAACTGAGAGAAAACAGTACCTGAGCACTCTCCTGCCTTTTCTATTCACATGAACATTGGATTGCAAGCTGTTTTGGACAACATTCTTTCTCTTCATGCAAAACACTCGGCAGACCTCCGTGCAGCTTCCAGAACCCGATGGGAGATGTTTTCTGTGCTGGCACAGTTTCTCCTTGCCAGACAGAGTGGAAAAGCTTTTTGCTAAGATGTAGACGAGAAGAGAGGCTAAAGACGAAGGTACGGTGCTCTGCAGAGCTAAGCACCGCTCCCGGACCTCTTTCGGCAGAAGGCACACACCGCAGAGCACTGTGAGCGGCAGAATCGTCTTTGCGCGAAGAAGCAGCTTCTTCGTCTCCGGGAGCCGGAGAGAGCGGCAACTTCGCAAAGGTGATGAAACAAGCTGTACAACACTGCGATTGTGTGCGCAGCTTGCCAACTGAGAGAAAACAGTACCTGAGCACTCTCCTGCCTTTTCTATTCACATGAACATTGGATTGCAAGCTGTTTTGGACAACATTCTTTCTCTTCTTGCAAAACACTCGGCAGACCTCCGTGCAGCCTCTAGAACACGATGGGAGATGTTTTCTGTGCTGGCAGAGTTTCTGCTTGCCAGACAGAGTGGAAAAGCTTTTTGCTAAGATGTAGACGAGAAGAGAGGCTAAAGACGAAGGTACGGTGCTCTGCAGAGCTAAGCACCGCTCCCGGACCTCTTTCGGCAGAAGCCGCACACCGCAGAGCACTGTGAGCGGCAGAATCGTCTTTGCGCGAAGAAGCAGCTTCTTCGTCTCCGGGAGCCGGAGAGAGCGGCAACTTCGCAAAGGTGATGAAACAAGCTGTACAACACTGCGATTGTGTGCGCAGCTTGCCAACTGAGAGAAAACAGTACCTGAGCACTCTCCTGCCTTTTCTATTCACATGAACATTGGATTGCAAGCTGTTTTGGACAACTTTCTTTCTCTTCTTGCAAAACACTCGGCAGACCTCCGTGCAGCTTCTAGAACACGATGGGAGATGTTTTCTGTTCTGGCAGAGTTTCTCCTTGCCAGACAGAGTGGAAAAGCTTTTTGCTAAGATGTAGACGAGAAGAGAGGCTAAAGACGAAGGTACGGTGCTCTGCAGAGCTAAGCACCGCTCCCGGACCTCTTTCGGCAGAAGGCGCACACCGCAGAGCACTGTGAGCGGCAGAATCGTCTTTGCGCGAAGAAGCAGCTTCTTCGTCTCCGGGAGCCGGAGAGAGCGGCAACTTCGCAAAGGTGATGAAACAAGCTGTACAACACTGCCATTGTGTGCGCAGCTTGAAAACTGAAAGAAAACAGTACCTGAGCACTCTCCTGCCTTTTCTATTCACATGAACATTGGATTGCAAGCTGTTTTGGACAACTTTCTTTCTCTTCTTGCAAAACACTCGGCAGACCTCCGTGCAGCCTCTAGAACACGATGGGAGATGTTTTCTGTGCTGGCAGAGTTTCTCCTTGCCAGACAGAGTGGAAAAGCTTTTTGCTAAGATGTAGACGAGAAGAGAGGCTAAAGACGAAGGTACGGTGCTCTGCAGAGCTAAGCACCGCTCCCGGACCTCTTTCGGCAGAAGGCGCACACCGCAGAGCACTGTGAGCGGCAGAATCGTCTTTGCGCGAAGAAGCAGCTTCTTCGTCTCCGGGAGCCGGAGAGAGCGGCAACTTCGCAAAGGTGATGAAACAAGCTGTACAACACTGCGATTGTGTGCGCAGTTTGAAAACTGAGAGAAAACAGTACCTGAGCACTCTCCTGCCTTTTCTATTCACATGAACATTGGATTGCAAGCTGTTTTGGACAACTTTCTTTCTCTTCTTGCAAAACACTCGGCAGACCTCCGTGCAGCCTCTAGAACACGATGGGAGATGTTTTCTGTGCTGGCACAGTTTCTCCTTGCCAGACAGAGTGGAAAAGCTTTTGCTAAGATGTAGACGAGAAGAGAGGCTAAAGACGAAGGTACGGTGCTCTGCAGAGCTAAGCACCGCTCCCGGACCTCTTTCGGCAGAAGGCGCACACCGCAGAGCACTGTGAGCGGCAGAATCGTCTTTGCGCGAAGAAGCAGCTTCTTCGTCTCCGGGAGCCGGAGAGAGCGGCAACTTCGCAAAGGTGATGAAACAAGCTGTACAACACTGCGATTGTGTGCGCAGCTTGCCAACTGAGAGAAAACAGTACCTGAGCACTCTCCTGCCTTTTCTATTCACATGAACATTGGATTGCAAGCTGTTTTGGACAACTTTCTTTCTCTTCTTGCAAAACACTCGGCAGACCTCCGTGCAGCCTCTAGAACACGATGAAAGATGTTTTCTGTTCTGGCAGAGTTTCTCCTTGCCAGACAGAGTGGAAAAGCTTTTTGCTAAGATGTAGACGAGAAGAGAGGCTAAAGACGAAGGTACGGTGCTCTGCAGAGCTAAGCACCGCTCCCGGACCTCTTTCGGCAGAAGGCGCACACCGCAGAGCACTGTGAGCGGCAGAATCGTCTTTGCGCGAAGAAGCAGCTTCTTCGTCTCCGGGAGCCGGAGAGAGCGGCAACTTCGCAAAGGTGATGAAACAAGCTGTACAACACTGCGATTGTGTGCGCAGTTTGAAAACTGAGAGAAAACAGTACCTGAGCACTCTCCTGCCTTTTCTATTCACATGAACATTGGATTGCAAGCTGTTTTGGACAACATTCTTTCTCTTCTTGCAAAACACTCGGCAGACCTCCGTGCAGCTTCCAGAACCCAATGGGAGATGTTTTCTGTGCTGGCAGAGTTTCTGCTTGCCAGACAGAGTGGAAAAGCTTTTTGCTAAGATGTAGACGAGAAGAGAGGCTAAAGACGAAGGTACGGTGCTCTGCAGAGCTAAGCACCGCTCCCGGACCTCTTTCGGCAGAAGGCACACACCGCAGAGCACTGTGAGCGGCAGAATCGTCTTTGCGCGAAGAAGCAGCTTCTTCGTCTCCGGGAGCCGGAGAGAGCGGCAACTTCGCAAAGGTGATGAAACAAGCTGTACAACACTGCGATTGTGTGCGCAGCTTGCCAACTGAGAGAAAACAGTACCTGAGCACTCTCCTGCCTTTTCTATTCACATGAACATTGGATTGCAAGCTGTTTTGGACAACTTTCTTTCTCTTCTTGCAAAACACTCGGCAGACCTCCGTGCAGCCTCTAGAACACGATGGGAGATGTTTTCTGTGCTGGCAGAGTTTCTCCTTGCCAGACAGAGTGGAAAAGCTTTTTGCTAAGATGTAGACGAGAAGAGAGGCTAAAGACGAAGGTACGGTGCTCTGCAGAGCTAAGCACCGCTCCCGGACCACTTTCGGCAGAAGCCGCACACCGCAGAGCACTGTGAGCGGCAGAATCGTCTTTGCGCGAGGAAGCAGCTTCTTCGTCTCCGGGAGCCGGAGAGAGCGGCAACTTCGCAAAGGTGATGAAACAAGCTGTACAACACTGCGATTGTGTGCGCAGCTTGCCAACTGAGAGAAAACAGTACCTGAGCACTCTCCTGCCTTTTCTATTCACATGAACATTGGATTGCAAGCTGTTTTGGACAACTTTCTTTCTCTTCTTGCAAAACACTCGGCAGACCTCCGTGCAGCCTCTAGAACACGATGGGAGATGTTTTCTGTGCTGGCACAGTTTCTCCTTGCCAGACAGAGTGGAAAAGCTTTTTGCTAAGATGTAGACGAGAAGAGAGGCTAAAGACGAAGGTACGGTGGTCTGCAGAGCTAAGCACCGCTCTTGGCTTCTTTCGGCAGAAGGCGCACACCGCAGAGCATTGTGAGCGGCAGAATCGTCTTTGCGCGAAGAAGCAGCTTCTTCGTCTCCGGGAGCCGGAGAGAGCGGCAACTTCGCAAAGGTGATGAAACAAGCTGTACAAACACTGCGATTGTGTGCGCAGCTTGCCAACTGAGAGAAAACAGTACCTGAGCACTCTCCTGCCTTTTCTATTCACATGAACATTGGATTGCAAGCTGTTTGGACAACTTTCTTTCTCTTCTTGCAAAACACTCGGCAGACCTCCGTGCAGCCTCTAGAACACGATGGGAGATGTTTTCTGTGCTGGCAGAGTTTCTGCTTGCCAGACAGAGTGGAAAAGCTTTTTGCTAAGATGTAGACGAGAAGAGAGGCTAAAGACGAAGGTACGGTGCTCTGCAGAGCTAAGCACCGCTCCCGGACCTCTTTCGGCAGAAGGCGCACACCGCAGAGCACTCGTGAGCGGCAGAATCGTCTTTGCGCGAAGAAGCAGCTTCTTCGTCTCCGGGAGCCGGAGAGAGCGGCAACTTCGCAAAGGTGATGAAACAAGCTGTACAACACTGCGATTGTGTGCGCAGTTGAAAACTGAGAGAAAACAGTACCTGAGCACTCTCCTGCCTTTTCTATTCACATGAACATTGGATTGCAAGCTGTTTTGGACAACATTCTTTCTCTTCATGCAAAACACTCGGCAGACCTCCGTGCAGCTTCCAGAACCCGATGGGAGATGTTTTCTGTGCTGGCACAGTTTCTCCTTGCCAGACAGAGTGGAAAAGCTTTTTGCTAAGATGTAGACGAGAAGAGAGGCTAAAGACGAAGGTACGGTGCTCTGCAGAGCTAAGCACCGCTCCCGGACCTCTTTCGGCAGAAGGCACACACCGCAGAGCACTGTGAGCGGCAGAATCGTCTTTGCGCGAAGAAGCAGCTTCTTCGTCTCCGGGAGCCGGAGAGAGCGGCAACTTCGCAAAGGTGATGAAACAAGCTGTACAACACTGCGATTGTGTGCGCAGCTTGCCAACTGAGAGAAAACAGTACCTGAGCACTCTCCTGCCTTTTCTATTCACATGAACATTGGATTGCAAGCTGTTTTGGACAACTTTCTTTCTCTTCTTGCAAAACACTCGGCAGACCTCCGTGCAGCCTCTAGAACACGATGGGAGATGTTTTCTGTGCTGGCAGAGTTTCTGCTTGCCAGACAGAGTGGAAAAGCTTTTTGCTAAGATGTAGACGAGAAGAGAGGCTAAAGACGAAGGTACGGTGCTCTGCAGAGCTAAGCACCGCTCCCGGACCTCTTTCGGCAGAAGGCGCACACCGCAGAGCACTGTGAGCGGCAGAATCGTCTTTGCGCGAAGAAGCAGCTTCTTCGTCTCCGGGAGCTGGAGAGAGCGGCAACTTCGCAAAGGTGATGAAACAAGCTGTACAACACTGCGATTGTGTGCGCAGCTTGCCAACTGAGAGAAAACAGTACCTGAGCACTGTCCTGCGTTTTCTATTCACATGAACATTGGATTGCAAGCTGTTTTGGACAACTTTCTTTCTCTTCTTGCAAAACACTCGGCAGACCTCCGTGCAGCTCTAGAACACGATGGGAGATGTTTTCTGTGCTGGCAGAGTTTCTGCTTGCCAGACAGAGTGGAAAAGCTTTTTGCTAAGATGTAGACGAGAAGAGAGGCTAAAGACGAAGGTACGGTGCTCTGCAGAGCTAAGCACCGCTCCCGGACCTCTTTCGGCAGAAGGCGCACACCGCAGAGCACTGTGAGCGGCAGAATCGTCTTTGCGCGAAGAAGCAGCTTCTTCGTCTCCGGAGCCGGAGAGAGCGGCAACTTCGCAAAGGTGATGAAACAAGCTGTACAACACTGCGATTGTGTGCGCAGTTTGAAAACTGAGAGAAAACAGTACCTGAGCACTCTCTGCCTTTTCTATTCACATGAACATTGGATTGCAAGCTGTTTTGGACAACTTTCTTTCTCTTCTTGCAAAACACTCGGCAGACCTCCGTGCAGCCTCTAGAACACGATGGGAGATGTTTTCTGTGCTGGCACAGTTTCTCCTTGCCAGACAGAGTGGAAAAGCTTTTTGCTAAGATGTAGACGAGAAGAGAGGCTAAAGACGAAGGTACGGTGCTCTGCAGAGCTAAGCACCGCTCCCGGACCTCTTTCGGCAGAAGGCGCACACCGCAGAGCACTGTGAGCGGGCAGAATCGTCTTTGCGCGAAGAAGCAGCTTCTTCGTCTCCGGGAGCCGGAGAGAGCGGCAACTTCGCAAAGGTGATGAAACAAGCTGTACAACACTGCGATTGTGTGCGCAGCTTGCCAACTGAGAGAAAAACAGTACCTGAGCACTCTCCTGCCTTTTCTATTCACATGAACATTGGATTGCAAGCTGTTTTGGACAACTTTCTTTCTCTTCTTGCAAACACTCGGCAGACCTCCGTGCAGCTTCTAGAACACGATGGGAGATGTTTCTGTGCTGGCAGAGTTTCTCCTTGCCAGACAGAGTGGAAAAGCTTTTGCTAAGATGTAGACGAGAAGAGAGGCTAAAGACGAAGGTACGGTGCTCTGCAGAGCTAAGCACCGCTCCGGACCTCTTTCGGCAGAAGGCGCACACCGCAGAGCACTGTGAGCGGCAGAATCGTCTTTGCGCGAAGAAGCAGCTTCTTCGTCTCCGGGAGCCGGACGAGAGCGGCAACTTCGCAAAGGTGATGAAACAAGCTGTACAACACTGCGATTGTGTGCGCAGCTTGCCCAACTGAGAGAAAACAGTACCTGAGCACTCTCCTGCCTTTTCTATTCACATGAACATTGGATTGCAAGCTGTTTTGGACAACCTTTCTTTCTCTTCTTGCAAAACACTCGGCAGACCTCCGTGCAGCCTCTAGAACACGATGGGAGATGTTTTCTGTGCTGGCACAGTTTCTCCTTGCCAGACAGAGTGGAAAAGCTTTTTGCTAAGATGTAGACGAGAAGAGAGGCTAAAGACGAAGGTACGGTGCTCTGCAGAGCTAAGCACCGCTCCCGGACCTCTTTCGGCAGAAGGCGCACACCGCAGAGCACTGTGAGCGGCAGAATCGTCTTGCGCGAAGAAGCAGCTTCTTCGTCTCCGGGAGCCGGAGAGAGCGGCAACTTCGCAAAGGTGATGAAACAAGCTGTACAACACTGCGATTGTGGTGCGCAGCTTGCCAACTGAGAGAAAGGAAACAGTACCTGAGCACTCTCCTGCCTTTTCTATTCACATGAACATTGGATTGCAAGCTGTTTTGGACAACTTTCTTTCTCTTCTTGCAAAACACTCGGCAGACCTCCGTGCAGCCTCTAGAACACGATGAAAGATGTTTTCTGTTCTGGCAGAGTTTCTCTTGCCAGACAGAGTGGAAAAGCTTTTTGCTAAGATGTAGACGAGAGAGAGGCTAAAGACGAAGGTACGGTGCTCTGCAGAGCTAAGCACCGCTCCCGGACCTCTTTCGGCAGAAGGCGCACACCGCAGAGCACTGTGAGCGGCAGAATCGTCTTTGCGCGAAGAAGCAGCTTCTTCGTCTCCGGGAGCCGGAGAGAGCGGCAACTTCGCAAAGGTGATGAAACAAGCTGTACAACACTGCGATTGTGTGCGCAGTTTGAAAACTGAGAGAAAACAGTACCTGAGCACTCTCCTGCCTTTTCTATTCACATGAACATTGGATTGCAAGCTGTTTTGGACAACATTCTTTCTCTTCTTGCAAACACTCGGCAGACCTCCGTGCAGCTTCCAGAACCCAATGGGAGATGTTTTCTGTGCTGGCAGAGTTTCTGCTTGCCAGACAGAGTGGAAAAGCTTTTTGCTAAGATGTAGACGAGAAGAGAGGCTAAAGACGAAGGTACGGTGCTCTGCAGAGCTAAGCACCGCTCCCGGACCTCTTTCGGCAGAAGGCACACACCGCAGAGCACTGTGAGCGGCAGAATCGTCTTTGCGCGAAGAAGCAGCTTCTTCGTCTCCGGGAGCCGGAGAGAGCGGCAACTTCGCAAAGGTGATGAAACAAGCTGTACAACACTGCGATTGTGTGCGCAGCTTGCCAACTGAGAGAAAACAGTACCTGAGCACTGTCCTGCGTTTTCTATTCACATGAACATTGGATTGCAAGCTGTTTTGGACAACTTTCTTTCTCTTCTTGCAAAACACTCGGCAGACCTCCGTGCAGCCTCTAGAACACGATGGGAGATGTTTTCTGTGCTGGCACAGTTTCTCCTTGCCAGACAGAGTGGAAAAGCTTTTTGCTAAGATGTAGACGAGAAGAGAGGCTAAAGACGAAGGTACGGTGCTCTGCAGAGCTAAGCACCGCTCCCGGACCTCTTTCGGCAGAAGGCGCACACCGCAGAGCACTGTGAGCGGCAGAATCGTCTTTGCGCGAAGAAGCAGCTTCTTCGTCTCCGGGAGCCGGAGAGAGCGGCAACTTCGCAAAGGTGATGAAACAAGCTGTACAACACTGCGATTGTGTGCGCAGCTTGCCAACTGAGAGAAAACAGTACCTGACCACTCTCCTGCCTTTTCTATTCACATGAACATTGGATTGCAAGCTGTTTTGGACAACTTTCTTTCTCTTCTTGCAAAACACTCGGCAGACCTCCGTGCAGCCTCTAGAACACGATGAAAGATGTTTTCTGTTCTGGCAGAGTTTCTCCTTGCCAGACAGAGTGGAAAAGCTTTTTGCTAAGATGTAGACGAGAAGAGAGGCTAAAGACGAAGGTACGGTGCTCTGCAGAGCTAAGCACCGCTCCCGGACCTCTTTCGGCAGAAGGCGCACACCGCAGAGCACTGTGAGCGGCAGAATCGTCTTTGCGCGAAGAAGCAGCTTCTTCGTCTCCGGGAGCCGGAGAGAGCGGCAACTTCGCAAAGGTGATGAAACAAGCTGTACAACACTGCGATTGTGTGCGCAGTTTGAAAACTGAGAGAAAACAGTACCTGAGCACTCTCCTGCCTTTTCTATTCACATGAACATTGGATTGCAAGCTGTTTTGGACAACATTCTTTCTCTTCTTGCAAAACACTCGGCAGACCTCCGTGCAGCTTCCAGAACCCAATGGGAGATGTTTTCTGTGCTGGCAGAGTTTCTGCTTGCCAGACAGAGTGGAAAAGCTTTTTGCTAAGATGTAGACGAGAAGAGAGGCTAAAGACGAAGGTACGGTGCTCTGCAGAGCTAAGCACCGCTCCCGGACCTCTTTCGGCAGAAGGCACACACCGCAGAGCACTGTGAGCGGCAGAATCGTCTTTGCGCGAAGAAGCAGCTTCTTCGTCTCCGGGAGCCGGAGAGAGCGGCAACTTCGCAAAGGTGATGAAACAAGCTGTACAACACTGCGATTGTGTGCGCAGCTTGCCAACTGAGAGAAAACAGTACCTGAGCACTCTCCTGCCTTTTCTATTCACATGAACATTGGATTGCAAGCTGTTTTGGACAACTTTCTTTCTCTTCTTGCAAAACACTCGGCAGACCTCCGTGCAGCCTCTAGAACACGATGGGAGATGTTTTCTGTGCTGGCAGAGTTTCTCCTTGCCAGACAGAGTGGAAAAGCTTTTTGCTAAGATGTAGACGAGAAGAGAGGCTAAAGACGAAGGTACGGTGCTCTGCAGAGCTAAGCACCGCTCCCGGACCACTTTCGGCAGAAGCCGCACACCGCAGAGCACTGTGAGCGGCAGAATCGTCTTTGCGCGAGGAAGCAGCTTCTTCGTCTCCGGGAGCCGGAGAGAGCGGCAACTTCGCAAAGGTGATGAAACAAGCTGTACAACACTGCGATTGTGTGCGCAGCTTGCCAACTGAGAGAAAACAGTACCTGAGCACTCTCCTGCCTTTTCTATTCACATGAACATTCGATTGCAAGCTGTTTTGGACAACTTTCTTTCTCTTCTTGCAAAACACTCGGCAGACCTCCGTGCAGCCTCTAGAACACGATGGGAGATGTTTTCTGTGCTGGCACAGTTTCTCCTTGCCAGACAGAGTGGAAAAGCTTTTTGCTAAGATGTAGACGAGAAGAGAGGCTAAAGACGAAGGTACGGTGGTCTGCAGAGCTAAGCACCGCTCTTGGGCTTCTTTCGGCAGAAGGCGCACACCGCAGAGCATTGTGAGCGGCAGAATCGTCTTTGCGCGAAGAAGCAGCTTCTTCGTCTCCGGGAGCCGGAGAGAGCGGCAACTTCGCAAAGGTGATGAAACAAGCTGTACAACACTGCGATTGTGTGCGCAGCTTGCCAACTGAGAGAAAACAGTACCTGAGCACTCTCCTGCCTTTTCTATTCACATGAACATTGGATTGCAAGCTGTTTTGGACAACTTTCTTTCTCTTCTTGCAAAACACTCGGCAGACCTCCGTGCAGCCTCTAGAACACGATGGGAGATGTTTTCTGTGCTGGCAGAGTTTCTGCTTGCCAGACAGAGTGGAAAAGCTTTTTGCTAAGATGTAGACGAGAAGAGAGGCTAAAGACGAAGGTACGGTGCTCTGCAGAGCTAAGCACCGCTCCCGGACCTCTTTCGGCAGAAGGCGCACACCGCAGAGCACTGTGAGCGGCAGAATCGTCTTTGCGCGAAGAAGCAGCTTCTTCGTCTCCGGGAGCCGGAGAGAGCGGCAACTTCGCAAAGGTGATGAAACAAGCTGTACAACACTGCGATTGTGTGCGCAGTTTGAAAACTGAGAGAAAACAGTACCTGAGCACTCTCCTGCCTTTTCTATTCACATGAACATTGGATTGCAAGCTGTTTTGGACAACATTCTTTCTCTTCATGCAAAACACTCGGCAGACCTCCGTGCAGCTTCCAGAACCCGATGGGAGATGTTTTCTGTGCTGGCACAGTTTCTCCTTGCCAGACAGAGTGGAAAAGCTTTTTGCTAAGATGTAGACGAGAAGAGAGGCTAAAGACGAAGGTACGGTGCTCTGCAGAGCTAAGCACCGCTCCCGGACCTCTTTCGGCAGAAGGCACACACCGCAGAGCACTGTGAGCGGCAGAATCGTCTTTGCGCGAAGAAGCAGCTTCTTCGTCTCCGGGAGCCGGAGAGAGCGGCAACTTCGCAAAGGTGATGAAACAAGCTGTACAACACTGCGATTGTGTGCGCAGCTTGCCAACTGAGAGAAAACAGTACCTGAGCACTCTCCTGCCTTTTCTATTCACATGAACATTGGATTGCAAGCTGTTTTGGACAACTTTCTTTCTCTTCTTGCAAAACACTCGGCAGACCTCCGTGCAGCCTCTAGAACACGATGGGAGATGTTTTCTGTGCTGGCAGAGTTTCTGCTTGCCAGACAGAGTGGAAAAGCTTTTTGCTAAGATGTAGACGAGAAGAGAGGCTAAAGACGAAGGTACGGTGCTCTGCAGAGCTAAGCACCGCTCCCGGACCTCTTTCGGCAGAAGGCGCACACCGCAGAGCACTGTGAGCGGCAGAATCGTCTTTGCGCGAAGAAGCAGCTTCTTCGTCTCCGGGAGCCGGAGAGAGCGGCAACTTCGCAAAGGTGATGAAACAAGCTGTACAACACTGCGATTGTGTGCGCAGCTTGCCAACTGAGAGAAAACAGTACCTGAGCACTCTCCTGCCTTTTCTATTCACATGAACATTGGATTGCAAGCTGTTTTGGACAACTTTCTTTCTCTTCTTGCAAAACACTCGGCAGACCTCCGTGCAGCCTCTAGAACACGATGGGAGATGTTTTCTGTGCTGGCACAGTTTCTCCTTGCCAGACAGAGTGGAAAAGCTTTTTGCTAAGATGTAGACGAGAAGAGAGGCTAAAGACGAAGGTACGGTGCTCTGCAGAGCTAAGCACCGCTCCCGGACCTCTTTCGGCAGAAGGCGCACACCGCAGAGCACTGTGAGCGGCAGAATCGTCTTTGCGCGAAGAAGCAGCTTCTTCGTCTCCGGGAGCCGGAGAGAGCGGCAACTTCGCAAAGGTGATGAAACAAGCTGTACAACACTGCGATTGTGTGCGCAGCTTGCCAACTGAGAGAAAACAGTACCTGAGCACTCTCCTGCCTTTTCTATTCACATGAACATTGGATTGCAAGCTGTTTTGGACAACTTTCTTTCTCTTCTTGCAAAACACTCGGCAGACCTCCGTGCAGCTTCTAGAACACGATGGGAGATGTTTTCTGTGCTGGCAGAGTTTCTCCTTGCCAGACAGAGTGGAAAAGCTTTTTGCTAAGATGTAGACGAGAAGAGAGGCTAAAGACGAAGGTACGGTGCTCTGCAGAGCTAAGCACCGCTCCCGGACCTCTTTCGGCAGAAGGCGCACACCGCAGAGCACTGTGAGCGGCAGAATCGTCTTTGCGCGAAGAAGCAGCTTCTTCGTCTCCGGGAGCCGGAGAGAGCGGCAACTTCGCAAAGGTGATGAAACAAGCTGTACAACACTGCCATTGTGTGCGCAGCTTGAAAACTGAAAGAAAACAGTACCTGAGCACTCTCCTGCCTTTTCTATTCACATGAACATTGGATTGCAAGCTGTTTTGGACAACTTTCTTTCTCTTCTTGCAAAACACTCGGCAGACCTCCGTGCAGCCTCTAGAACACGATGGGAGATGTTTTCTGTGCTGGCAGAGTTTCTCCTTGCCAGACAGAGTGGAAAAGCTTTTTGCTAAGATGTAGACGAGAAGAGAGGCTAAAGACGAAGGTACGGTGCTCTGCAGAGCTAAGCACCGCTCCCGGACCTCTTTCGGCAGAAGGCGCACACCGCAGAGCACTGTGAGCGGCAGAA
>NW_026536236.1:0-36553 GCF_028551555.1 Melozone crissalis | reverse complement strand
CCCAAATTTACACTGAAACCACCTGAACCTCTCCATATCAGACCCAAATTTACACTGAAACCACCATTTTTTTTTTATATCAGACCCCAATTTATTGTGAAAACACCTAATTCTTCATATCAGACCCAAATTTACACTGAAACCATCCAATTCTCCATATCAGACCCCAGTTTATACTGGAACCACTCAGTTCTTTATGTCAGACCCCAATTTATACTGGAACCACCTGATTTTTTAAATCAGACCTAATTCTTGATATCAGACCCAAACTTACACTGAAACCACCCTAAATTCCCATATCAGACCCCAACTTTTACTGAAACGACCTAAATCTTTATATCAGACCCCAGTTCATACTGAAACTACCTAAAGTTTTATATCAGACCTAATTTTTGATATCAGACCCAAACTTACACTGAAACCACTCAATTCTTGATATCAGACCCAAATTTACACTGAAACCACCTAAATTTCCATATCAGACCCCAACTTTTACTGAAACGACCTAAATTTTTTATATCAGACCCCAATTCACACTGAAATCATGTAAATCTTTATTTCAGACCCAAATTTACACTGAAACCATCCAATTCTTTAGATCAGACCCCAGTTTATACTGGAACCACTTCAATTTCCATAGCAAACCCCAATTTATACTGAAACCACCAATTTTTTTTAATCAGACCCCAATTTACGCTGAAACCACTCAGTTCTTTATATCAGACCCAAATTTGTACTGGAACCACTTAAATTTCTATAACAAACCCCAAATTATACTGAAACCACCTAATTCTGTATATCAGACCCAATTCTTGATATCAGACCAGTTTATACTGAAACCACCTAATTGTGTATATCAGACCCAAACTTACACTGAAACCACCTAAATCTCCATATCAGACCCCAAATTTACACTGAAACCACCCAATTTTTATATCAGACCTCAATTTATACTGAAGCCACCTAATTCTTTATATTAGACCCCAATTTATAGTGAAACCACTTAAATCTCCGTATCAGGTCCAAATTTACACTGAAAACACCTGATTTTTTATATCAGACCCCAATTTATACTGAAGCCACCTAATTCTCCATATCAGACCCCAATTTATACTGAAACCATTTAATTTTTTTATATCAGACCCAGATTTGCACAGAAACCACCTAAATCTCCATATCAGACCCTAATTTATACTGACAACACTCAATTCTTTATATCAGACCTAAATCTTGATATCAGACTCCAATTTATACTGAAACCATCCAATTCTTCATATAGACCCCAATTTATACTGAAACCACCTAAATCTCCATATCAGACCCCAATTTTTTCAAAAATCACCCAATTCTTTATATCAGACCCCAATTTATACTCAAAGCACCTGAGCCTCTCCATATCAGACCCCAGTTTACACTGAAACCACCCAGTTCTTTAGATCAGACCCCAGTTTATACTGGAACCACTTCAATTTCCATAGCAAACCCCAATTTACACTGAAACCACCAATTTTTTTTTTTATCAGACCCCAATTTATACTGAAAGCACTCAGTTCTTTGTATCAGACCTAATTCTTTAGAATAGACCCCAATTTATACAGAAACCACCTAAATTTCCGTATCAGACCCTAATTTATACTGAAGCCACCTCATTTTTATATCAGACCTAATTCTTTAGATCAGATCCAAATTTACACTGAAGCCATGTAAATCTTCATATCAAACCCCAGTTTATACTGAAGCCACCTCATTTTTATATCAGACCTAATTCTTTATATCAGACCCCAATTTACACTGAAACCAACGAATTCTTGATATCAGACCCCAGTTTATACTGAAGGCACCTGATTTTTCTTATCTTATAAAGAACTGGATGGTTTCTGATGAATTCTTTATATCAGACCCAAATTTATACTCAAACCACCTGATTTTTTATATCAGACCTAATTCTTATTATCAGGCCAAATTTATATTGAAACCACCTAATTCTTGATATCAGACCCCAGTTTATTCTGAAACCACCTAAATCTTCATATCAGATCCCAAATTATACTGAAACCACTCAATTCTTTATGTCAGACCCCAATTTATACTGAAACCACCTGATTTTTTATATCAGACCTGATTCTTTTTAATCAGACCCAAACTTACACTGAAACCACTCAATTCTTGATATCAGACCCAAATTTACACTGAAACCACTCAATTCTTTCTATCAGACCCCAATTTCTACTGTAACCATGTAAATCTTCATATCAGACCCCAATTTATACTGAAACCACCTCATTTTTTATTTTTATACTGAAAACACCTAATTTTCCGTTTCAAACCCCAATTTATACTGAAATCATGTAATTCTTGATATCAGACCCAAATTTACACTGAAAACACCTAACATTTTATATCAGACCCAATTCTTGATATCAGACCAATTTACACTGAAACCACCTGATTCTGTATATCAGACCCAAATTTACACTGAAACCATCCAATTTTTTTATATCAGACCCAAATTTACACTGAAACGAATCAGGTTTTTATATCAGACCCGATTCTTTATATCAGACCCAAATTTAAACTGAAACCATCCAGTTCTTTATATCAAACCCCAATTTATACTGAAACCACATAATTCTTGATATCAGACCCCAATTTGTACTAAAACCACATAAATCTCCGTATCAGACCCCAATTTATACTAAAACCTCTCAATTCTCCATATCAGACCCCAAATAATTAATTCATTACTTTATTATTTATTCACATTACAAAACCTGAGAACATCAAATAATATTTAACAGAATTCATTAAGCATTCCTATTTATTTCTGTCTTTCTTTTCCCCTTCAAGCCTTAACCCACCTCAGTTTCACCACAGAACAACCCCAAAACAGCCCCCCAGAAACCCCCAGCACCCCCAAACTTGCAGGGATTTGTGGAATTCTGTGAATTTTGGGGTAAATTCTGCAATTTCCCTGCAGATTGCAGCGGTGGCCGTGATGTGCAAACCCCACCGGTGTCCCCACCTTAAATTAACCCACACCAATTTTACCACAAAACAACCCCAAAACAACCCCCAGAAACCCCCAGCACCCCCAAACTTGCAGGGATTTGTGGAATTTTGTGAATTTTGGGGTAAATTCTGCAATTTCCCTGCAGATTGCAGCGGTGGCCGTGATGTGCAAACCCCACCGGTGCCCCCACCTTAAATTAACCCACATCAATTTTACCCCAAAACAGCCCCCAGAAACCCCCAGCACCCCCAAACTTGCAGGGATTTGTGGGATTCTGTGAATTTTGGGGTAAATTCTGTAATTTCCCGGCAGATCGCCGTGGTGGCCGTGATGTGCAAACCCCACCGGTGCCCCCACATCAACTTCACAGGGAACATCTGTGTGTGAGTACTGGGGGAAAATCAGATTTACCAGATATCCATGGCTGTAAAATCAAAATTTTATTGGTGAAAATTACAAATGGGATGGTGGGACTGCTGGGAGTGGGATTTTTGTATTTTCTGAGCTGTTTTATTTTCCAGCTTCTGCCTCATCCCGTGGTTGTGGCAATGGGAAGGTGCCCTCAGCTCATTCCAGGGAACACATAGAGAATTCCATGTTTTATTACAATTTATTTTAAATTTAATGTTTTATTACAATTTATTTTAAATTTAATGTTTTATTACAACTTAATTTTAAAGTTTTTTTATAATTATACAAAGCCAAAGCACATTGCCAGCAGTTCTGTCCAGTGGCAGTGGGAAGGTGCCCTCAGCTCACACCCCAGGGAACACGCAGATAATTCCATGTTTTATTACAATTTAATTTCAATTCCATGTTTTATTACAATTTAATTTCAATTTCATGTTTTAATACAACTTATTTAAAAGTTTTTTTATAATTATGCAAAGCTAAAGGATATTGACAGCAGTTCTGTCCAGTGGCAGTGGGAAGGTGCCCTCAGCTCACACCCCAGGCAGCACACAGAGAATTTCATGTTTTATTACAATTTAATTTCAATTTTATGTTTTATTCCAACTTAATTTAAATTTAATACTTCATTACAACTTAATTTAAAAGTTTTTTTGACCAATCACACAAAGCAAAAGCGCATTGACAGTACTTCCATCCATTGTTTTAGCTTTGGTTGGAACAATGAATTATTTTGCTTATTTTGAATCCAACACCTGCTTGCCTCACGTCCCAGGCAGCGGACAAAAGAATTAATGTTACAACCTAATTTAAAAGTTTTTTTACAATTTCACAAAGCAAAAGCACATTGGCAGTAATTCCATTCAACCACTACAAGCACAGGTACCTATGGTTAAAACAATTAATTTATTTTTTGCTTATTTCAAATCCAATTCCTGCTTGTGAGCCTTCAAACACCGTGCACAGAGCTCCAGGATAAACCTTAAAATTTTCTAATTTCTCACGGGATAAACTTTTCTCCGGGAGTTATTCCAGACCAACATTTAGGTTGTTGTTCTCTTTGTTGTTACTTTTCCACATTTTCCATCGTTTTTGTGCTGATTTATCCCGTGGCCCTGCTCAGCTCCGATCCCAGCTCTGCTGTCTCTGAGCTGCCCTTGCAGCTTTCCCAAAATTCCCTGTTTTTATGGATTCCCACAAGGGATTCCCAGAGGAATTCCCAGTCCCTGTGGAAGTGGCACTTGGGGACAGGGATCTGGAATTCCCTGGCAGGTGGGATTGGGATTGATCCCAAATTGATCCACGTTGGATTTTGGGAACAATTCCTGCCCCATTCCCAGAGGAATTCCAGATCCCTGGGGAAATCCCACTCAGGGACAGGGATCTGGGATTCCCTGGCAGGAGGGATTGGGATTGATCCCAGGAATTGGCCTCAAGTTGTTCCAGGGAACTTCAGGTTGGATTTTGGGAACAATTCCTGCCCCATTCCCAGAGGAATTCCCAGTCCCTGTGGAAATCCCACCTGGGGACAGGGATCTGGAATTCCCTGGCAGGAGGGATTGGGATTGATCCCAGGAATTGGCCTCAAGTTGTTCCAGGGAACTTCAGGTTGGATTTTGGGAACAATTCTTGTCCAGGGAGGTTTGGAATCACCATTCCCAGAGGAATTCCCAGTCCCTGTGGAAGTGGCACTTGGGGACACGGATCTGGAATTCCTGACAGGAGGGGTTGGGATTGATCCCAAATTGTTCCAGGGTGGATTTTGGGAACAATTCCCTCCCAGTCCCTGTGGAAGTGGCACTTGGGGACACGGATCTGGGATTCCCTGACAGGAGGGATTGGGATTTCTCCCAGGGAGCAGCCAGAAGTTGTTCCAGGGAACTTCAGGCTGGATTTTGGGAACAATTCCTGCCCAGGGAGGTTTGCAATCCCCATTCCCAGAGGAATTCCCAATCCCCATGGAAATCCCACCTGGGGACATGGATCTGGAATTCCTGACAGGAGGGGTCGGGATTGATCCCAAATGGTTCCAGGTTGGATTTTGGGAACAATTCCTGCCCGGAAAGGCTTTTCCAGGGATTTTTGGAATCCCCATTCCTGAGGAATTCCCAGTCCCCATGGAAGTGACACCTGGGGGACACGGATCTGGAATTCCCTGACAGGAGGAATTCGGATTTCTCCCAATTTGTTCCAAGTTGGATTTTGGGAACAATTTCTGTCCCATTCTTGAGGAATCCCATATCCCCATGGAAGCGGCACTTGGGGACAGGCATCTGGAATTCCCTGGCACATGGGATTGGGATTTCTCCCAGATTGATCCAGGTTGGATTTTGGGAACAATTCCTGCCCAGGGAGGTTTGGAATCCCCATTCCTGAGGAATTCCCAGTCCCTGTGGAAGTGACACTTGGGGACACGGATTCAGAATTCCCTGATAGGAAAGAACTGGGAATTCACCCCAATTGTCCCAGGGAAATTCAGGTTGGATTTTGGGAACAATTCCTTCCCCACTCCCAGCAGAATTCCCAATCCCCATGGATTTGTGTCTTGGGGACACGGATCTGGGATTCCCTGATAGGAGGAATTGGGATTTCTCCCAGTTTGTTCCGGGTTGGATTTTGGGAACAATTCCCGCCCCACTCCTGAGGAATTCCCAATCCCCGTGGAAGTGACACCTGGGGGACACGGATCTGGAATTCCCTGACAGGAGGGGTCGGGATTGATCCCAAATTGTTCCAGGGTGGATTTTGGGAACAATTCCCGCCCCATTCCCAGAGGAATTCCCAAATTCCTGTGGAAATCCCACCTGGGGACGCGGATCTGGAATTCCCTGACAGGAGGAACTGGGATTGCTCCCAGATTGTCCCAGGTTGGATTTTGGGAACAATTCCTGCCCAGGGATTTTTGGAATCCCCATTCCTGAGGAATTCCCAATCCCCATGGAAGAATTATTATTAGTATCATCATTATTACTATTATTATTATTATTATTATTATTATTATTATTATTATTATTTTGTTATTGCTATTGCTATTGTTATTGTTACTATTACTATTACTATTACTATTACTATTGCTATTGCTATTGCTATTATTACTATTACTATTGCTATTATTACTATTATTACTATACATTATACATTATACATTATACATTAATAAATATTATTATTATTGTTACTGCTATTATTGTTGTTATTGTTATTATTACTATTGCTATCACTATTACTATCACTATTACTACTATTACTACCATCACTATTGCTATTACTATTATTACCATTAATACTATTAATACTATTATTACTATACATTATACATTATACATTATACATTAATAAATATTATTATTATTATTACTGTTATTATTGTTGTTATTGTTATTATTACTAATACTATTACTATTACTATTACTACCATCACTATCGCTATTACTATTATTACTATTATTACTATTATTACTATACATTATACATTATATATTATACAATAATAGATATTATTATTAATATTATAACTATTAATATTAATATTATTATCATTCTTTTTCTTCTTCTTCTTCCTCCTCCTCCTCCTCCCTGATTTTAATCAGAATTTTGGATTTTCCTTCCCCAGAGTCTCCCTGCGTTGTTTCAGGTCCCATTCAAATGAATTCCAATTAATTTAATTAATTAATTAATTAAAATCCCAGGTCCCGTTCCCATTCAAATGAATTCCAATGAATTAAATTTCATATAAATATCACGGGAATTATCAGAATTTTGAGTTTAGTTTGGATTTTTTTCTGTTTTTATTTTGCAGGTACTGCCCGGGGGGCCCTGACTCGGATTTCGAATATTCCACCCAGTCCTACACGGGATACGAGGTTCTGCTGCTGGATTTGATTGATTTTTCAATTTTTAATTCAATTATTTTTTAATTTTTAATTCAATAATTCTTTAATTTTTATTTTTCATTAATTTTTAATTATTCCAACGTTTTTGAGCCTGGCTTTGGCTTAGGCTGGGCTTTGTTTCTGCAGGGATAAAGCAGAAAATAAATGAAAAAATCCAAATAAACTTTGGTAAACGCAGAAATCCAAATAAAAAATAAACACAGAAATCCAAGTAAACTTTGAGAAACACAAAAATCAAAACAAAATAAATTTAAAAAATCAAAATAAACTTTGATAAACACAAAAATCAAAATAAAAAATAAACACAGAAATCCAAATAAACTTTGAGAAACACAAAAATCAAAACAAAATAAATTAAAAAAATCCAAATAAACTTTGATAAACACAAAAATCCAAATAAAAAATAAACACAATAATCAAAGTAAACACCATAATCAAAAGAAACTTTGGTAAACACAAAAATCAAAACAAAAAATAAATTAAGGAATCCAGATAAACTTTGGTAAACGCAGAAATCAAAATAAATAAACAGGAAAACCAAACCAAAAAATAAACACAAAAATCAAAATGAACTTTGATAAACACAAAAATCAAAATCAATTTTGATAAACAAAAAAGTCAAAATAAAAATATTCATTCAATTATTTTTTAATTTTTAATTCAATGATTCTCTAATTTTTATTTTTCATTAATTTTTAATTATTCCAACGTTTTTGAGCCTGGCTTTGGCTTAGGCTGGGCTTTGTTTCTGCAGGGATAAAGCAGAAAATAAATGAAAAAATCCAAATAAACTTTGGTAAACGCAGAAATCCAAATAAAAAATAAACACAGAAATCCAAGTAAACTTTGAGAAACACAAAAATCAAAACAAAATAAATTAAAAAAATCAAAATAAACTTTGATAAACACAAAAATCAAAATAAAAAATAAACACAGAAATCCAAGTAAACTTTGAGAAACACAAAAATCAAAACAAAAAATTAAAAAAATCAAAAGAAACTTTGATAAACACAAAAATCCAAATAAAAAATAAACACAGAAATCCAGATAAACTTTGAGAAACACAAAAATCAAAACAAAATAAATTAAAAAAATCCAAATAAACTTTGATAAACACAAAAATCCAAATAAAAAATAAACACAATAATCAAAGTAAACACCATCATCAAAAGAAACTTTGGTAAACACAAAAATCAAAACAAAAAATAAATTAAGGAATCCAGATAAACTTTGATAAACGCAGAAATCAAAATAAATAAACAGAAAAACCAAAACAAAAAATAAACACAAAAATCAAAATGAACTTTGATAAACACAAAAATCAAAATCAATTTTGATAAACAAAAAAGTCAAAATAAAAATATTCATTCAATTATTTTTTAATTTTTAATTCAATGATTCTTTAATTTTTATTTTTCATTAATTTTTAATTATTCCAACGTGTTTGAGCCTGGCTTTGGCTTAGGCTGGGCTTTGTTTCTGCAGGGATAAAGCAGAAAATAAATGAAAAAATCCAAATCAACTTTGATAAAAAAATCAAAATAAACTTTCACAAACACAAAAACCAAAACAAAAATAAATTTAAAAATCCAAATCAACTAGGATAAACACAAAAATCCAACTAAAAAATAAACACAGAAATCAAAATAAACTTTGATAAACACAAAAAATAAACACAAAAATCCAAATAAAAAATAAACACAAAAGTCAAAAATTTTCCAGATTTTTGCTTTGTGGGTTTGGAATCTTTGGGTCCGTGGGGATTTCAAATTTTCAACATTTTGGGGTTTTTTAATTCCATTTTTTAAGGAAAAAAAAGATTTGAAATTGAATTTTTTTGTTTTTTCAGCCGACGTCGATGAGGGCGATCCGGGCTCGGTACGATCCCTTCCTGCAGGCGCGGCACCGGCTGGAGCAGGTGAAATTAATTCATTTAATTACATTTAATTCAAATTAATTCATTTAAATTCCATTTAATTCTATTTTATTCCATTTTATTCCATTTTATTCCATTTTATTCAAATTGAGATTAAAGCCATGATCCCTTCCTGCAGGCGCGGCACCGGCTGGAGCAGGTGAAGTTCATTCATTTATTGCATTTAATTCAAATTAATTCCATTTAATTCCTTTTTATTCCTTTTTATTCCATTTTATTCAAATTGAGATTAAGGCTCCGACCCCTTCCTGCAGGCGCGGCACCGGCTGGAGCAGGTGAAATTAATTCATTTAATTACATTTAATTCAAATTAATTCCATTTAATTCCTTTTTATTCCATTTTATTCCTTTTTGTTTCATTTTATTCCATTTTATTCCATTTTATTCCATTTTATTCCATTTTATTCAAATTGTGATTAAGGCTCCGACCCCTTCCTGCAGGTGCGGCACCGGCTGGAGCAGGTGAATCTAATTAATTTGATTTAATTTAATTCAATTTAATTCATTTTAATTCCATTTTATTCCTTTTTATTCCTTTTTATTCCATTTTATTCCATTTTATTCAAATTGAGATTAAGGCTCCGACCCCTTCCTGCAGGCGCGGCACCGGCTGGAACAGATGAAATTAATTCATTTATTACATTTAATTCAAATTAATTCAATTTAATTCCTTTTTATTCCTTTTTATTCCATTTTATTCCTTTTTATTCCATTTTATTCCATTTAATTAAAATTGAGATTAAAGCTCCGACTCCTTCCTGCAGGCGCGGCACCGGCTGGAGCAGGTGAATTTATTTTATTTTATTTTATTTTATTTTATTTTATTTTATTTTATTCCATTTAATTCCATTTAATTCCATTTTATTCCATTTTATTCAAATTGAGATTAAAGCCATGATCCCTTCCTGCAGGCGCGGCACCGGCTGGAGCAGGTGAAGTTCATTCATTTATTGCATTTAATTCAAATTAATTCCATTTTATTCCATTTTATTCCATTTTATTCCATTTTATTCCTTTTTATTCCATTTTATTCAAATTGAGATTAAAGCCACGACCCCTTCCTGCAGGCGCGGCACCGGCTGGAGCAGGTGAAATTAATTAATTTATTACATTTAATTCAAATTAATTCAATTTAATTCCATTTTATTCCTTTTTATTCCATTTTATTCCATTTTATTCCTTTTTATTAAAATTGAGATTAAGGCTCCGACCCCGTCCTGCAGGCGCGGCACCGGCTGGAGCAGGTGAAATTAATTAATTTATTGCATTTAATTCAAATTAATTCAATTTAATTCCTTTTTATTCCATTTTATTCCATTTTATTCCATTTAATTAAAATTGAGATAAAAGCTCCGACCCCTTCCTGCAGGCTCGGCACCGGCTGGAACAGGTGAATCTAATTCAATTTAATTCAATTTAATTCAATTTAATTCCATTTAATTCCATTTTATTCCATTTTATTCAAATTTATATCCAAAAAATCAAATTGCTTTCAGTTTTTTACACTGTTGGGCTGCAGAAATTCAAAATTTAAAAAATCAAAAATTAAAAATTAAAAAATTAAAATCCAAAAATAAAAATTAAAAATTAAAAATTAAAAATTTAAACATTAAAATTATAAAAATTAAAAAAATTAAAAATTAAAAATTAAAATAGAAATTTTTAGAGTCAAATCAGAGCAGGCACAGGGTGGAGCAGGTGAATTTAATTAATTTTATTCCATTTTATTCCATTTTATTAAATTTTAGATAAAAAATCAAATTATTTTCATTTTCTACACTGTTGGGCTGCACAAATTCAAAATTTAAAAATTAAAAAGTAAATTTTAAAAATTTAAAAATTAAAAATTTAAAATAATTAAAAGTTGAAAATTAAAAGTTCAAATATTAAAAAAATTAAAAATTAAAATTTAAAATTTGAAATAGAAATTTTTAGAGTCAAATCTGAGCAGGCACAGGGTGCAGCAGGTAAATTTTATTCAATTTTAGATTAAAAAATCAAATTATTTCCATATTTTGCACTTAAGGGCTGCAGAAATTCAAAATGAAAAAATTAAAAATAACATTTGAAAATTAAAAAATTAAAACATTAAAAATCAAATTTGAACTTTTGAGTGGAGCAGGTGAATTTTATTCAGTTTTATTCCATTTCAGATCAAAAAAATAAAATTATTTCCAGTTTTTACGCTTGTGGGCTGCAGAAATTCAAAATCAAAATTAAAATTGAGATTTCTAGACCAGGCCCAGAGTGGAGCAGCTAAATTTTATTAAATTTTATTCAGTTTTAAATGCAAAAAAAAAAAGAAATCGAATTATTTCCATTCTTTGCACTTATGGGCTGTAGAAACTAAAAATTAAAAAGTTAAAATTAAAAATTAAAATTGAAATTTCTAGAGTTAAATCAGGGCAGGCACAGGGTGGAGCAGGTAAATTTAATTGAATTTAATTGAATTTTATTAAATTGAATTAAATTTTGTTCAATTTTAGATCAAAAAATAAAATTATTTCCATTTTTAAACTGACAGGCTGCAGAAATTCAAAATTAAAAAATTAAAAACTAAAAATTGAAAATAAAAAAATTGAAAACTAAAAATTAAGAATGAAAATTTAAAATTTAAAAATTTAAAAATTTAGAATTTAAATTGAAATTTCTAGAGTTAAATCAGGGCAGGCACAGGGTGGAGCAGGTGAATTTTATCAAATTTAATTAAAATTTAGATCCAAAAAATCAAA
Organism: Melozone crissalis; assembly: GCF_028551555.1. NCBI lineage: Eukaryota > Metazoa > Chordata > Aves > Passeriformes > Passerellidae > Melozone > Melozone crissalis. Next base: position 24,571 of record NW_026536236.1, on the reverse strand, counting down.
TTATTTCCATTTTTTGCACTTATGGGTGGCAGAAATTCAAAATAAAAATTAAAACTAAAAATTAAAAATTAAAAATTTGAAAATTAAAAATTAAAAATGAAAATTAAAAAATTAAAAATAAAAATGTTTAGAGTTAAATCAGACCAGGCACAGAGTGGAGCAGGTCAATTTTATTCCATTTGAAATGTAAAAAAAAATCAAATTATTTCCATTTTTTGCACTTATGGGCTGCAGAAACTCAAAATTTAAAAATTCAAAATTAAAACTTAAAACTTAAAAATTAAAATTTAAACATTAAACATTTAAAAATTTAAAATTAAAATTAAAATTGAAATTTCTAGAGTTAAATCAGAGCAGGCCCAGGGTGGAGCAGGTGAATTTTATTCGATTTTATTAAATTTTATATCAAAAAAATCAAATTGATTTCTTTTTTTTTCACTGTTGGGCTGCACAAATTCAAAATTCAAAAATAAAAAATCGAAAATTAAAAAACAAAAATCCAAAAATTAAAATTCCAAAAAAAATTCAAAAATTAAAATTTAAAAATTTAAACATTAAAAGTATAAAAATGAAAAAAATTAAAAATTAAAAAATAAGAAATTAAAATAGAAATTTTTAGAGTCAAATCAAAGGGTGGATGGGAGCGGTCATTTCAATTTTCCTCTAATAATTTGAATTTTTTTGTGATTTTTTAAATTTTTCGTGTAATAATTTGAATTTTCCCGTAATAATTTTACTTTTTTTGTAATAATTTTAATTTAATTTAATTTTATTTTATTTTATTTCCATGTTTAGCGGCAGCAGCCGGGGCACAGCGTGGACAAAGTTGAATTTATCGTGATGGGGGCGATAATTTGAATTTTTCCTGCGATAATTTGAATTTTTTGTGTAATATTTTGAATTTTCCTGTAATAATTTGAATTTTTTTGAATAATTTTTATTTTATTTTAATTTATTTTATTTCATTCCCAGCTGCAGCAGCCGGGGCACAGCGTGGACAAGGGGGAGTCCATCGTGATGGGAGCAATAATTTGAATTTTCCTGCGATAATTTGAATTTTTCCTGCGATAATTTCAATTTTTTTGTGATTTTTTTCATTTTTCTTGTAATAATTTGAATTTTTTTGGTAATAATTTTTATTTTTTTGTAATAAATTTAATTTTTAGCTGCAGCAGCCGGGGCACAGCATGGACAAGGGGGAGTTCATTGTGATGGGAGCAATAATTTGAATTTTCCTGTGATAATTTCAATTTTTCCTGTAACAATTTGAATTTTTTTGTGTTTTTTTTCATTTTTCCTGTAATAATTTATATTTAATTTAATTTTATTTATTTTTCAGCTGCAGCAGCCGGGGCACAGCGTGGACAAGGGGGAGTCCATTGTCATGGGAGCGAGAATTTGAATTTTCCTGTGGTTTTTTTCAATTTTTCCTGTAACAATTTGAATTTTTTTGTGGTTTTTTTCATTTTTCCTGTAATAATTTAAATTTTATTTTATTTTATTTAATTTTTAGCTGCAGCAGCCGGGGCACAGCGTGGACAAGGGGGAGTTCATTGTGATGGGAGCAATAATTTGAATTTTCCTGTGATAATTTGAATTTTTCCTGTAACAATTTCAATTTTTTTGTGGTTTTTTTCATTTTTCTTGTAACAATTTGAATTTTTTTGGTAATAATTTTTATTTTTTTGTAATAAATTTAATTTTTAGCTGCAGCAGCCGGGGCACAGCGTGGACAAGGGGGAGTCCATTGTCATGGGAGCGAGAATTTGAATTTTCCTGTGGTTTTTTTCATTTTTCCTGTAACAATTTGAATTTTTTTGTGATTTTTTTCATTTTTCCTGTAATAATTTAAATTTTATTTTATTTTATTTCATTCCCAGCTGCAGCAGCCGGGGCACAGCGTGGACAAGGGGGAGTCCATCGTGATGGGAGCAATAATTTGAATTTTTCCTGCGATAATTTCAATTTTTCCTGTAACAATTTGAATTTTTTTGTGATTTTTTTCATTTTTCTTGTAATAATTTGAATTTTTTTGGTAATAATTTTTATTTTTTTGTAATAAATTTAAATTTTAGCTGCAGCAGCCGGGGCACAGCGTGGACAAGGGGGAGTCCATCGTGATGGGAGCAATAATTTGAATTTTTCCTGCGATAATTTCAATTTTTCCTGTAACAATTTGAATTTTTTTGTGATTTTTTTCATTTTTCCTGTAATAATTTATATTTAATTTAATTTTATTTATTTTTTAGCTGCAGCAGCCGGGGCACAGCGTGGACAAGGTGGAGTCCATCGTGATGGGAGCAATAATTTGAATTTTCCTGTGATTTTTTTCATTTTTCCTGTAACAACTTGAATTTTTTTGTGGTTTTTTTCATTTTTCCTGTAATAATTTACATTTAATTTAATTTTATTTTGTTTTCTGCTGCAGCAGCCGGGGCACAGCGTGGACAAGGGGGAGTCCATCGTGATGGGAGCAATAATTTGAATTTTTCCTGCGATAATTTCAATTTTTCCTGTAATAATTTGAATTTTTTTGTGATTTTTTTCATTTTTCTTGTAATAATTTGAATTTTTTTGGTAATAATTTTTATTTTTTTGTAATAAATTTAATTTTTAGCTGCAGCAGCCGGGGCACAGCGTGGACAAGGTGGAGTCCATTGTCATGGGAGTGAGAATTTGAATTTTCCTGTGATTTTTTTCATTTTTCCTGGAACAATTTGAATTTTTTTGTGGTTTTTTTCATTTTTCCTGTAATAATTTACATTTTATTTTATTTTATTTCATTCCCAGCTGCAGCAGCCGGGGCACAGTGTGGACAAGGGGGAGTCCATCGTGATGGGAGCAATAATTTGAATTTTCCTGCGATAATTTCAATTTTTCCTGTAACAATTTGAATTTTTTTGTGGTTTTTTTCATTTTTCCTGTAATAATTTATATTTAATTTAATTTTATTTATTTTTTAGCTGCAGCAGCCGGGGCACAGCGTGGACAAGGTGGAGTCCATTGTCATGGGAGCAATAATTTGAATTTTCCTGCGATAATTTCAATTTTTCCTGTAACAATTTGAATTTTTTTGTGATTTTTTTTCATTTTTCTTGTAATAATTTGAATTTTTTTGGAAATAATTTTTATTTTTTTGTAATAAATTTAAGTTTTAGCTGCAGCAGCCGGGGCACAGCGTGGACAAGGGGGAGTCCATCGTGATGGGAGCAATAATTTGAATTTTTCCTGCGATAATTTGAATTTTTCCTGTAACAACTTGAATTTTTTTGTGTTTTTTTTCATTTTTCCTGTAATAATTTATATTTAATTTAATTTTATTTATTTTTTAGCTGCAGCAGCTGGGGCACAGCGTGGACAAGGTGGAGTCCATTGTCATGGGAGCAATAATTTGAATTTTTCCTGCGATAATTTCAATTTTTCCTGTAACAATTTGAATTTTTTTGTGGTTTTTTTCATTTTTCCTGTAATAATTTAAATTTAATTTAATTTTATTTATTTTTCAGCTGCAGCAGCTGGGGCACAGCGTGGACAAGGGGGAGTCCATCGTGATGGGAGCAATAATTTGAATTTTTCCTGCGATAATTTCAATTTTTCCTGTAACAATTTGAATTTTTTTGTGATTTTTTTCATTTTTCCTGTAATAATTTATATTTAATTTAATTTTATTTATTTTTTAGCTGCAGCAGCCGGGGCACAGCGTGGACAAGGAGGAGTCCATCGTGATGGGAGCAATAATTTGAATTTTCCTGTGGTTTTTTTCATTTTTCCTGTAACAATTTGAATTTTTTTGTGGTTTTTTTCATTTTTCCTGTAATAATTTATATTTAATTTAATTTTATTTATTTTTCAGCTGCAGCAGCCGGGGCACAGCGTGGACAAGGGGGAGTTCATTGTGATGGGAGCAATAATTTGAATTTTCCTGTGATAATTTGAATTTTTCCTGTAACAATTTCAATTTTTTTGTGATTTTTTTCATTTTTCTTGTAACAATTTGAATTTTTTTGGTAATAATTTTTATTTTTTTGTAATAAATTTAATTTTTAGCTGCAGCAGCCGGGGCACAGCGTGGACAAGGGGGAGTCCATTGTCATGGGAGCGAGAATTTGAATTTTCCTGTGATTTTTTTCATTTTTCCTGTAACAATTTGAATTTTTTTGTGGTTTTTTTCATTTTTCCTGTAATAATTTAAATTTTATTTAATTTTATTTAATTTTTAGCTGCAGCAGCCGGGGCACAGCGTGGACAAGGGGGAGTCCATCATGATGGGAGCAATAATTTGAATTTTCCTGCGATAATTTGAATTTTTCCTGTAACAATTTGAATTTTTTTGTGGTTTTTTTCATTTTTCCTGTAATAATTTATATTTAATTTAATTTTATTTATTTTTCAGCTGCAGCAGCCGGGGCACAGCGTGGACAAGGGGGAGTTCATCGTGATGGGAGCAATAATTTGAATTTTTTTGTGATTTTTTTCATTTTTCCTGTAACAATTTGAATTTTTTTGTGGTTTTTTTCATTTTTCCTGTAATAATTTAAATTTAATTTAATTTTATTTAAGTTTTAGCTGCAGCAGCCGGGGCACAGCGTGGACAAGGGGGAGTCCATTGTCATGGGAGCGAGAATTTGAATTTTTCCTGCGATAATTTGAATTTTTCCTGTAACAATTTGAATTTTTTTGTGATTTTTTTCATTTTTCCTGTAACAACTTGAATTTTTTTGTGGTTTTTTTCATTTTTCCTGTAATAATTTATATTTAATTTAATTTTATTTATTTTTCAGCTGCAGCAGCTGGGGCACAGCGTGGACAAGGTTGAATTCATCGTGATGGGGGGAACGTTCATGGCCCTGCCCGAGGATTACCGCGATTTCTTCATCCGCAGCCTGCACGATGCTTTATCTGGGCACACCTCCCACAGCGTGGCTGAGGCTGTCAGGTGAGAAATTATTTATCATTTATAATCTTATTTATTTATTTATAGATATAGAATGTAAATTATTCGTGGAATTGTCCATGTAAATGGAATAAATGCATCAGGAACCTGCACCGTGCCCTGGGCACACCTCCAGTAATGTGGGACAGGCTGTCAGGTGAGAAACAATTCCAAATTTATATTATTTATTTAAAATAAAATGAGGAAAATCTGGTGGTTTTTTGAAAATTTTTGGTTTTATGAAAATTGGGTTTTTTTGAAAATCTTTGGGTTTTGTGCGTTGAGTATTCCAACAACGTGGCTGAGGCTGTCAGGCGAGCAAATATTTCTGTATTTATAAATGCACAATTATTTATTTTAAAATTATTTCTTTCTGTTTATAAATATACAATGTGAATTATTTATTTTAAAATTATTTATTTCTATGTTTATAAATTCGCAATGTAAATTATTTATGAAATTTTGCATTTCCACCTGCACCGTGCCCTGGGCACACCTCAAACAGCGTGGCTGAGGCTCTCAGGTGGGGAATATTTATCATTTAAATGATTTATTAAAAAAACATGAAGAAAATTGAGGTTTTTTTGGAAAATATTTGGGTTTTTGATAATTGGTTTTTTTGAAAATATTTGGTTTTTGTGCAATGAATATTCCAATAATGTGGTAGAGGCTGTCAGGTGAGGAAATATTTATATATTTGTAAATATAGAATTTCAATTATTTATTTAAAAATTATTTACTTCTATATTTATAAATATGCTATTTCAGTTACTTATTCAAGAATTTCTTTATTTCTGTATTTCTGAATACATAATGGAAATTATTCATGAAATTTTGCATTTCCACCTGCACCGTGCCCTGGGCACACCTCAAACAGCGTGGCTGAGGCTCTCAGGTGGGGAATATTTATCATTTAAATTATTTATTTAAAAAAAACATGAAGAAAATTGAGGTTTTTTTTGGAAATATTTGGGTTTTTGAAAATTGTTTTTTTTTTAAATATTTGGTTTTTGTGCAATGAATATTCCAATAATGTGGTAGAGGCTGTCAGGTGAGGAAACATTTATATATTTGTAAATATAGAATTTCAGTTATTTAGTAAAAAAATTATTTATTTCTGTATTTATAAGTGTACGATTGAAGCTAATTATTTTGAAGTTATTTAATTTTATATTTATGAATTTACAACCTAAATGATTTATGAAATTGTGCATTCACGCCTGCGCCGTGCCCTGGGCACACCTCCAGTGACGTGGCTGAGGCTCTCAGGTGAGGAATTAATTCCAAATTTATATTATTTATTCTTTTAAAATTAAAAAAAAATGAGGAAAATTGGTTTGGTGTGAAAATATTTGGGTTTTGTGCAATGAATATTCCAACAAAAGCTGTCAGGTGAGGAATTATTTGCAATTTCAATTATTTATTCTTTAAAAGCAATGAGGAAAATCCTTGTTTAATTTAATTTTTTTTATTTAATTTTTGTCCATTTAATTCACATAATTTAAATTTCCAATTTTAATTACTTATTTTCAAGGATAAATGAGGAAAATTGGGGTTTTTTTGAAAATATTCGGTTTTTGAGCACTGAATATTCCAACAACGTGGCTGAGGCTGTCAGGTGAACAAATATTTCTGTATTTATAAATACACAATTGAAATTATTTAGCAGAACAAATGCTTATTTCTATATTTATAAATACACAATTGAAATTATTTAGTAGAACAAATGCTTATTTCTATATTTATAAATACACAATTGAAATTATTTAGCAGAACAAATGCTTATTTCTATATTTATAAATACACAATTGAAATTATTTAGTAGAACAAATATTTATTTCTATGTTTATAAATATACAGTGCAAATTATTTATTTAAAAATGATTTATTTCTATATTTATAAATGTACAATTGAAGTTAATTATTTTAAGATTATTTGTTTGTATATTTATGAATTTACAAGGTAAATAATTTATGAAATTGTGCATTCACGCCTGCGCCTGCCCTGGGCACAGCTCCAGTGACGTGGCTGAGGCTCTCAGGTGAGGAATTATTCCAAATTTAAATGATTTCTTTTTTAAAAACAATGAGAAAAATCCAAATTTTTTGGAGAATTTCTGATTTTTGAGCACTGGCTATCCTAACAATGTGGCAGAACCTGTCAGGTGGAGAAATATTCCCAATTTAAATTATTTATTCTTCAAAAACAGTGAGGAAAAACAAACCCAAAAAAACCCCCAAAAAACCCCCCAAAAACCCCAACAAACTCAAAAAAACCCCAAAAAACCAAAAAAAAATCCCCAAAAAACCCCCAAAAATCTGATTTTAGACCGCTCACCTCTAAATAAAATTATTTAAAATCCATCATTTCCACCAGAAATTATTTTAAATCCAATTTTTTATATCCCAAAGCTGCGCCTTCATTCCGATTTTCCACTGGAGGGCGCCAAACCCTTTTATTTCCTTTATTTCTCTCTTTATTTCCTTTATTTATTTCTTTTTTCTTTTATTTATTTCTTCATTTCTTTTATTTATTTCTTTATTTCCTTTATTTTTTCTTTTTTTCTTTATTTATTTCTTTATTTCCTTTATTTATTACTTTATTTCCTTTATTTATTTCTTGATTTTCTTTATTTATTTCTTTATTTCCTTTATTTATTTCTTTATTTCCTTTATTTATTTCTTGATTTTCTTTATTTATTTCTTTATTTCCTTTATTTATTTCTTGATTTTCTTTATTTATTTCTTTATTTCCTTCATTTCTTTCTTTATTTCATTTTTTCTTTTTTTCCTTTATTTATTTCTTTATTTCATTTCCTTTATTTATTTCTTTGTTCCTTTATTTCTTTCTTTATTTCCTTTATTTTTTCTTTTTTCCTTTATTTATTTCTTTATTTCCTTTATTTATTTCTTTTATTCTTTTATTTATTTCTTTTTTCTTTTATTTCCTTCTTCATTTCTTTTATTTATTTCTTTTTTTCTTTTTCTCCTTTATTTATTTCTTTATTTCCTTTATTTATTTCTTCATTTTCTTTATTTATTTCTTTATTTCCTTCATTTCTTTCTTTGTTCCTTTATTTCTTTCTTTATTTCCTTTCTTTATTTCTTTATTTCCTTTATTTATTTCTTTTATTCCTTTATTTATTTCTTTTTTCTTTTATTTATTTCTTCATTTCTTTTATTTATTTCTTTATTTCCTTTATTTTTTCTTTTTTTCTTTATTTATTTCTTTATTTCCTTCATTTCTTTCTTTATTTCCTTTATTTTTTCTTTTTTCTTTCTTTATTTCTTTATTTCCTTTATTTATTTCTTCATTTCCTTTATTTATTTCTTTTTTCTTTTATTTCCTTCTTCATTTCTTTTATTTATTTCTTTTTTTTCTTTATTTTTTCTTTTTCTCCTTTATTTATATCTTTATTTCCTTTATTTATTTCTTCATTTTCTTTATTTATTTCTTTATTTCCTTCATTTCTTTCTTTGTTCCTTTATTTCTTTCTTTATTTCCTTTATTTTTTCTTTTTTTCCTTTATTTATTTCTTTATTTCCTTTATTTATTTCTTCATTTCCTTTATTTATTTCTTTTATTCCTTTATTTATTTCTTTTTTTATTTCCTTCTTCATTTCTTTTATTTATTATTTTTTTCTTTATTTTTTCTTTTTTTCCTTTATTTCTTTATTTCCTTTATTTATTTCTTCATTTCCTTTATTTGTTTCTTTTTTCCTTTATTTCCTTTCTTTATTTCTTTTTTTTCCTCCCACTTTTTCTTGCTCAAAAACCCAGCAAAACTCCCCTGCTGCCCTTTGCCAGTGGGATTTGATCGAAATAAAATAAAAAATAAATTGTAAAAGACTTTGTGAAGGACGCGGCTCCTCAGGGAGCTCCATTCACATCCTTGCAGTGATTCATGCTGTGGCAAATCCAGATTTTATTTTATTTTTTATTTCTTTTCTTTTCTTTTCTTTTCTTTTTTTTATTTCATTTCATTTCATTTCATTTCATTTTATTTTATTTTTTTCCCTGCTGTTGCAGGTGTCTTTATTGAGCCTCAAATCATTTTTCAAGCTGCTGGGCAGATAAGAAAGGGGAAAAAAAAAATGAATTTTTAAATTTTAAAGGCAAAGTGACACCAGGAGAGGGTGGCAAAAATCACTGGGGGTTCCTCAGCAGATAAATATCAAAATTTCTGTTTTTAACATCAAAATCAAGGTTGATATTTTTATTATAAGGTTTATATTTTTAACATAGAAATAAAGGTTTTTATTTTCAACATCAGGTTTATATTTTTAACATTAAAATCAAGGTTTATATTTTTAATATAAGGTTTATATTTTTAATATAAAAATCAAGGTTTATATTTTTAACATGAAAATCAAGGTTTATATTTTTAGCATAAAGTTTATATTTTTAATATAAAAATCAAGGTTTATATTTTTAACATAAGGTTTATATTTTTAATATAAAAATCAAGGTTTATCTTTTTAATATAAGGTTTATATTCTAAACATGAAAATCAAGGTATATATTTTTAATGTAAGGTTTATATTTTTAACATGAAAATCAAGGTTTATATTGTTAACATAAGATTTATATTTTTAATATAAAAATCAAGGTTTATCTTTTTAATATAAGGTTTATATTTTTAACATGAAAATCAAGGTTTATATTGTTAACATAAGATTTATGTTTTTAACATCAAAATCAATGTTTATATTTCTAACACAAGGTTTATATTTTTAACATCAAAATCAAGGTTTGCATTTTTAACATAAGCTTTATATTTTAACATCAAAATCGATGTTTATATTTTTAACACGAGGTTTATATTTTTAACAGAAGCTTTATATTTTTAACACGAAAATCAAGGTTTATATTTTGTTAAAAACGTATTTTTAATATAAAAACCGCTCTGTGGGAGGTGCTGGAGTCGCATTGGGAGGGGCCCGAGCTTTTGGTGGGATTGATTTCTGTTTGTGAAATCTGATTTCTGTTTGTGAAATCTGATTTCTGTTTGTGAAATCTGATTTCTGTTTGTGGCCGGGATTCAGCTCCTTCAGGGGAAAAAATCCACTAAATCCCAGATGAAAGTGGATTTTTTATAGTTTAAAAATTGTGGAGTTGTGGGATGGTCAGATCTCCTGGACAGGGAGATTTTTCCTTGGAAATTTGGATTTTTGGCACCACTGTCAGAACTGAGGAGCTCTGAGGGCTTTTCCCTGTTGGGATCTCAGTGGGATCTGGAGGATTCATTTCTTGGGCAAATCTTTATTTAAATTGAGATTTTGTGCAGGGATTCCTTCATTGGGAAAGGAGCTTCAGAATCTCAGAATCCTGGCACAGTTTGGGTTGGAATCTCAGAATCCTGGCACAGTTTGGGTTGGAATCTCAGAATCCTGGCATGATTTGGGTTGGAATCTCAGAATCCTGGCACAGTTTGGGTTGGAATCTCAGAATTCTGCTGTGGTTTGGGTTGGAATCTCAGAATTCCTTCATGGTTTGGGTTGGAATCTCAGAATTCTGATGTAGTTTGGGTTGGAATCTCAGAATCCTGGCAGGGTTTGGGTTGGAATCTCAGAATCCTGGCACAGTTTGGGTTGGAATCTCAGAATTCTGCTGTGGTTTGGGTTGGAATCTCAGAATTCCTTCATGGTTTGGGTTGGAATCTCAGAATCCTGGCATGATTTGGGTTGGAATCTCAGAATTCTGGTGTGGTTTGGGTTGGAATCTCAGAATTCCTTAATGGTTTGGGTTGGAATGTCAGAATTCTGATGTAGTTTGGGTTGGAATCTCAGAATCCTGGTTTGGGTTGGAATCTCAGAATTCTGATGTAGTTTGGGTTGGAATCTCAGAATCCTGGCATGATTTGGGTTGGAATCTCAGAATCCTGGCACAGTTTGGGTTGGAATCTCAGAATTCTGCTGTGGTTTGGGTTGGAATCTCAGAATTCCTTCATGGTTTGGGTTGGAATCTCAGAATCCTGGCACGGTTTGGGTTGGAATCTCAGAATTCCTTCATGGTTTGGGTTGGAATCTCAGAATCCTGGCACGGTTTGGGTTGGAATCTCAGAATTCCTTCATGGTTTGGGTTGGAATCTCAGAATTCTGATGTAGTTTGGGTTGGAATCTCAGAATCCTGGTTTGGGTTGGAATCTCAGAATCCTGGCAGGGTTTGGGTTGGAATCTCAGAATCCTGGCACGGTTTGGGTTGGAATCTCAGAATTCTGGTGTGGTTTGGGTTGGAATCTCAGAATCCTGGCACGGTTTGGGTTGGAATCTCAGAATTCTGGTGTGGTTTGGGTTGGAATCTCAGAATTCTGATGTAGTTTGGGTTGGAATCTCAGAATCCTGGCAGGGTTTGGGTTGGAATCTCAGAATCCTGGCAGGGTTTGGGTTGGAATCTCAGAATTCTGGTGTGGTTTGGGTTGGAATCTCAGAATTCTGATGTAGTTTGGGTTGGAATCTCAGAATCCTGGCACGGTTTGGGTTGGAATCTCAGAATCCTGGCATGATTTGGGTTGGAATCTCAGAATTCCTTCATGGTTTGGGTTGGAATCTCAGAATTCTGATGTAGTTTGGGTTGGAATCTCAGAATCCTGGTTTGGGTTGGAATCTCAGAATCCTGGCAGGGTTTGGGTTGGAATCTCAGAATCCTGGCACAGTTTGGGTTGGAATCTCAGAATTCTGCTGTGGTTTGGGTTGGAATCTCAGAATTCCTTCATGGTTTGGGTTGGAATCTCAGAATCCTGGCACGGTTTGGGTTGGAATCTCAGAATTCTGCTGTAGTTTGGGTTGGAATCTCAGAATCCTGGCACTGTTTGGGTTGGAATCTCAGAATTCTGGTGTGGTTTGGGTTGGAATCTCAGAATTCTGATGTAGTTTGGGTTGGAATCTCAGAATCCTGGTTTGGGTTGGAATCTCAGAATCCTGGCACGGTTTGGGTTGGAATCTCAGAATTCTGATGTAGTTTGGGTTGGAATCTCAGAATCCTGGCACAGTTTGGGTTGGAATCTCAGAATTCTGATGTAGTTTGGGTTGGAATCTCAGAATCCTGGTTTGGGTTGGAATCTCAGAATCCTGGCAGGGTTTGGGTTGGAATCTCAGAATCCTGGCACAGTTTGGGTTGGAATCTCAGAATTCTGCTGTGGTTTGGGTTGGAATCTCAGAATTCCTTCATGGTTTGGGTTGGAATCTCAGAATCCTGGCACGGTTTGGGTTGGAATCTCAGAATTCTGCTGTAGTTTGGGTTGGAATCTCAGAATCCTGGCACTGTTTGGGTTGGAATCTCAGAATTCTGGTGTGGTTTGGGTTGGAATCTCAGAATTCTGATGTAGTTTGGGTTGGAATCTCAGAATCCTGGTTTGGGTTGGAATCTCAGAATCCTGGCACGGTTTGGGTTGGAATCTCAGAATTCTGATGTAGTTTGGGTTGGAATCTCAGAATCCTGGCACAGTTTGGGTTGGAATCTCAGAATTCTGATGTAGTTTGGGTTTGGAATCTCAGAATCCTGATGTGGTTTGGGTTGGAATCTCAGAATCCTGGCACGGTTTGGGTTGGAATCTCAGAATCCTGATGTAGTTTGGGTTGGAATCTCAGAATCCTGATGTAGTTTGGGTTGGAAATGACCTCAACTCATCCCTTTCACACACAGGGACACTTCCACTCTCCTATCTTTCTCCAAATCCCAATTTTCTCCCTTTTTTCCCAATAATTTCTGCTTTTTTCCCCATCCCCCTGCTCTGCTGTCACGCTGACACACCGACCTGAGGGACCATCACTCTGCCAACGTCATTTCCAATTTTCATTTTGTGCTGCTTCATCTCCATCAGCCCTCTGGGGTGCCAGCCGATCTGATAAAAATGATCCTTTCCCTCCCTGGGACAGGGTAAAGAAATCCCTGAATCTCCCGAAATTCTGCTTTTCTTACAGATAAGTGTGTGAACTCACCGAGTGAAAGTTTGGTTTTTACAAAGATAAACAGGGAAACTTCCAGAGCGGAGGAAAAAAATGAATTCCCTGGGTTTTAATATTTCTGCAGCGCCTCCCTTTTGGGGGAATAAACAGGAATTCAGACAGAAGTCTTTGCTCGAGGTGGTTGGGTTTGCTTGAGAAATAACTCGGCCGAGGAGTGGGTGAAGAATTGCAGAGCCAGGGGCGATCTTTGTTTCTGAGAGTTGTGAGAAGTTTTCATTTTTCTCACTCCAGAATTTCTGGGTGCCTGTCAGGCCGGGCTGCGGGCTCGCTGATAAGCTTCCCTTCCTTAGGAGCAGCTTTGCAATTATTAACATTATTCAGGATTTCACAATCTCCCACAAAGATCGCCGCTGGATGGATTTTTTTGCTTGTCCCTCACGCCTTCCCCTCACGGCCCCGAGCGCGGGGCTGATGGCGGCGCCTTTTGCTCTTTGCGAGGACAATGAGGGCAGGGGGAAGGTGTAAAATTGCGGCTTTTTTTTGCTCTTTGAGGACAATGAGGGCAGGGGGAAGGTGTAAAATGATGTAAAACGCTCATGCAGATGAGAATTCCTGATGCAGATGAGAATTCATTGCCGCTCCCGTCTCTCACCTGACCCGTGAGTCATGAGGGGAGCGGGGCCCGCTGAGCGCCGCCGCCGCCACCGTGAGTCACCACCGAGGCGGGAGCGGACTCCTAATGAGGGAAAAAGGGATGGGGAAAGGATGGGAAATGTGGGATTGCAGCTCCTGAACCTCCTGGGAGTGCAGGCACAGAAATCTGGGATTGTGCAGCCCTGAGCCAGGCTGGGGACAGGCAGGAAAATCTGGGATTGTGCAGGCCTGAACCTCCTGAACCGGGATGGGGGAAAGACAGGAAAATGTGGGATTGTGCAGCCCTGAACAACCCTGGGGGAAAAGCAGGAAAATCTGGGATTGTGCAGTCCTGAACCACCCTGGAGGAAAAGCAGGAAAATCTGGGATTGTGCAGCCCTGAACCTCCTGAACTGGGCTGGGGGAAAGACAGGAAAATCTGGGATTGTGCAGACCTGAACAACCCCGGGGGAAAGGCACGAAAATCTGGGAGTGCAGCCCTGAACCTTCTGAGCTGGGATGGGGAGAAGGCTGGAAAATCTGGGATTGTGCAGGAGCTGGAATTCCAGCCTGGGGGAAAAGCAGGAAAATCTGCGATTGTGCGGCCCTGAACAACCCTGGGTGAAAAGCAGGAAAATGTGGGATTGTGCAGCCCTGAACCTCCTGGGATTGCAGCCCTGAACCTCCTGAACTGGGATGGGGGAAGGCAGGAAAATCTGGGATTGCAGCCCTGAGCTTTGTGGGAGTGCAGGAGCTGGAATTCCAGGCTGGGGGAAAAGCAGGAAAATCTGGGATTGCAGCTCCTGAGCCAGGCTGGGGACAGGCAGGAAAATCTGGGATTGTGCAGGCCTGAACCTCCTGAACCGGGATGGGGGAAAGCAGGAAAATGTGGGATTGTGCAGCCCTGAACAACCCTGGGGGAAAAGCAGGAAAATCTGGGATTGTGTGGCCCTGAACAACCCTGGGGGAAAGGCTGGAAAATCTGGGATTGTGCAGCCCTGAACCTCCTGGGGAAAAAGCAGGAAAATCTGGGATTGCAGCCCCTGAGCCATCTTGGGGGAAAAGCAGGAAAATCTGGGATTGCAGTCCTGCAGCTCCTGAGCCAGGCTGGGGGAAAAGCAGGAAAATCTGGGATTGGAGATCCTGAGCATCCTGAGCCAGGCTGGGGGAAAAGCAGGAAAATCTGGAATTGCAGCTCCTGAGCCATCTTGGGGAAAAAGCAGGAAAATCTGGAATTGCAGCTCCTGAGCCATCTTGGGGAAAAAGCAGGAAAATCTGGAATTGCAGCTCCTGAGCCAGGCTGGGGGAAAAGCAGGAAAATCTGGAATTGCAGCTCCTGAGCCAGGCTGGGGGAAAAGCAGGAAAATCTGGAATTGCAGCTCCTGAGCCAGGCTGGGGGAAAAGCAGGAAAATCTGGGATTGCAGCTCCTGAGCCAGGCTGGGGAAAAGCAGGAAATCTGGGATTGCAGCTCCTGAGCCAGGCTGGGGGAAAAGCAGGAAAATCTGGAATTGCAGCTCCTGAGCCAGGCTGGGGGAAAAGCAGGAAAATCTGGGATTGCAGCTCCTGAGCCAGGCTGGGGGAAAAGCAGGAAAATCTGGGATTGCAGCTCCTGAGCCAGGCTGGGGGAAAAGCAGGAAAATCTGGAATTGCAGCTCCTGAGCCAGGCTGGGGGAAAAGCAGGAAAATCTGGGATTGCAGCTCCTGAGCCAGGCTGGGGGAAAAGCAGGAAAATCTGGGATTGCAGCTCCTGAGCCAGGCTGGGGGAAAAGCAGGAAAATCTGGAATTGCAGCTCCTGAGCCAGGCTGGGGGAAAAGCAGGAAAATCTGGGATTGCAGCTCCTGAGCCAGGCTGGGGGAAAAGCAGGAAAATCTGGAATTGCAGCTCCTGAGCCAGGCTGGGGGAAAAGCAGGAAAATCTGGGATTGCAGCTCCTGAGCCAGGCTGGGGGAAAAGCAGGAAAATCTGGGATTGCAGCTCCTGAGCCAGGCTGGGGGGTTCATGTGGGGAAAAAATGGATCCAGGGAGAGCTCAGAGCCTGAAGGGGCTCCAGGAGAGCTGGAGAGGGTTTGGGATAAAGCATGGAGGGACAGGGAATGGATTCCCACTGGGAAAAGTGAGGTTTGGATGGGATTTGGGAGGAATTCCTGGCTGGATAGAATTCCCAGAGATCCTGGAAGTGTCCAAGGAGCAGCCTGATCTCGTGGGAGGTTCCTGCAGGTGCTTGGAATGGCCCCTTCCCACCCAAACCTTTCAGTGATTTTCATGATTTCTGTGATTTCAGTATCTTTAAAAAAGATTTGGGGAGGTTTAGATGGGATTTGGGAAGGAATTCCTGGCTGGATGGAATTCCCAGAAATCCCTGGCAGTGTCCAAGGCCAGGCTGGAGCAGCTGATCCCATGGGAGGTTCCTGCAGGTGCTTGGAATTGGATCATCTTGAAGGTTCCATTTTCCCCACCCAAACCATTCCATGATTTTCATGATTTCTGTGATTTCAGGATCTTTAGAGGCACAAAAATAATTTATAATTTTTAATTTTTTGCTTCAAGAGCGTGGTGGGCTCCCTGATGTTGGATGGGGCTGCATGCGGCGGTTCAGGGCCTCTCCTGTACCCGATTTTCCTGAGACAACTTCCAGGTGCAGATCAGACCCAAACATCGCCAGAACAGACCCAAAACTGTGAATCAGCCCCTTAAAAATCTCATTTTCCACATGGAACCCCAGAACTCCTCAGGAGGAATTGCTGCCTTTGATTCCTGAGGAGCAGCTCCCAACTCCACCTTTTCCTTGGATTTCCATCCACTTTTTCCCTGGATTTCCATCCACTTTTTCCCTGGATTTCCATCCGCCTTTTCCTTGGATTTCCATCCACTTTTTCCCTGGATTTCCATCCCCCATTTCCTTGGATTTCCATCCCCCATTTCCTTGGATTTCCATCCACCTTTTTCTTGGATTTCCATCCACGTTATCCTTGGATTTCCATCCACTTTTTCCCTGGATTTCCATCCACCTTTTCCTTGGATTTCCATCCACTTTTTCCCTGGATTTCCATCCCCCATTTCCTTGGATTTCCATCCCCATTTCCTTGGATTTCCATCCACCTTTTTCTTGGATTTCCATCCACGTTATCCTTGGATTTCCATCCACTTTTTCCCTGGATTTCCATCCACCTTTTCCTTGGATTTCCATCCACTTTTTCCCTGGATTTCCATCCCCCATTTCCTTGGATTTCCATCCCCCATTTCCTTGGATTTCCATCCACCTTTTTCTTGGATTTCCATCCACGTTATCCTTGGATTTCCATCCACTTTTTCCCTGGATTTCCATCCACCTTTTCATTGGATTTCCTTCCACCATTTCCTTGGATTTCCAGCCAATTTTTCCTTGGATTTCCATCCACCTTTTCCTCGGATTTCCATCCATCTTTTCCTTGGATTTCCATCCACCTTTTCCTTGGATTTCCTTCCACCTTTTCCTTGGATTTCCATCCATCTTTTCCTTGGATTTCCTCCAGTTTTTCCTTGGATTTCCATCCCCCATTTCCTTGGATTTCCATCCACCTTTTCATTGGATTTCCTTCCACCTTTTCCCTCCCCCCCCTTGGATTTCCATCCACCTTTTCCTTGGATTTCCATCCATCTTTTCCTTGGATTTCCATCCCCCATTTCCTTGGATTTCCATCCACCTTTTCCTTGTCTATCCATCCACCTTTTCATTGGCTATCCATCCATCTTTTTCCTTGGATTTCCATCCACCTTTTCATTAGATTTCCATCCACCATTCCCTTGTATTTCCATCCACCATTTCCTTGGATTTCCTTCCACATTTTCCTTGGATTTCCATCCACCATTCCCTTGGATTTCCATCCACCATTTCCTTGGATTTCCATCCACCTTTTCCTTGGATTTCAGATATTTCAGCCAGAGACCTCTCCAACCTCAGCCATTCTGAGATTTCCACCCAAATTTTAGATATTTCAGCCGGAGACTTCTCCAATCCCAACATTCTCAAATCCCACCTTAATTTCAGATATTTCAGCCAGAGACATCTCCAACCCCTTCCATTCTCAGATTCCCACCTTAATTTCAGGTATTTCAGCCAGAAACCTCTCCAATCCCAACATTCTCAAATTTCCACCCCAATTTCAGATATTTCATCCAGAGATCTCTCCAACCTCAACCATTCTCAATTTTCCACCCAAATTTCTGATATTTCATCCAGAGATCTTTCCAACCTCAACCATTCTCAGATTTCCACATTAATTCCAGATATTTCAGCCAGAGACCTCTCCAACCTCAACCATTCTCAATTTCCACCCAAATTTCAGATATTTCATCCAAAGACTTCTCCAACCCCAACCAATCTCAATTTCCCACATTAATTTCAGATATTTCAGCCAGAGACCTCTTCAATCCAAACATTCTCAGATTTCTATCTTAATTTCAGATAATTCATCCAAAGACTTCTCCAATCCCAACATTCTCAAATCCCACCTTAATTTCAGATATTTCAGCCAGAGACCTCTCCATCCCCAACATTCTCAAATTCTCACCTTAATTTCAGATATTTCATCCAAAGACTTCTCCAACCCAAACCATTCTCAGATCCCACCATAATTTCTGATATTTCAGGCAGAGACATCTCCAACCCCAAAATTCTGAATTTCCCACCCTAATTTCTGATATTTCAGCCAGAGACCTCTCCAACCTCAACCATTCTCAATTTCCCACCCAAATTTCAGATATTTCATCCAAAGACCTCTCCAACCCCAACCAATCTCAGATTTCACCTTAATTTCAGATTTTTCAGCCAGAGACCTTTCCAACCTCAACCATCTCAATTTCCCACCCAAATTTCAGATATTTCATCCAAAGACCTCTCCAACCCCAACCATTTTTAATTTCCCACCCTGATTTCAGGTATTTCAGCCAGAGATCTCTCCAACCCCCAGCCATTCTCAGATTTTCACCTGAATTTCAGATTTTTCAGCCATTCTTCTGATGGCTCCAAGAAATGCTGGCGGCTGCAGGCAGAGGGCAGCGCTGGCTGGGAGTTTGGGAGGGGATTCCTGGCTGGCACAGAATTCCCAGAGGAGTTTGGGAGGGGATTCTCGGCTGGCACAGAATTCCCAGAGGAGTTTGGGAGGGGATTCCTGGCTGGCACAGAATTCCCAGAGGAGTTTGGGAGGGGATTCTCGGCTGGCACAGAATTCCCAGAGGAGTTTGGGAGGGATTCCTGGCTGGCACAGAATTCCCAGAGGATTTTTTGAGGGGATCCTTGGCTGGCACAGAATTCCCAGAGGATTTTGGGAGGGGATTCCTGGCTGGCACAGAATTCCCAGAGGAGTTTGGGAGGGGATCCTTGGCTGGCACAGAATTCCCAGAGGAGTTTGGGAGGGGATTCCTGGCTGGCACAGAATTCCCAGAGGAGTTTGGGAGGGGATTCCTGGCTGGCCCAGAATTCCCAGAGGAGTTTGGGAGGGGATTCTCGGCTGGCACAGAATTCCCAGAGGATTTTGGGAGGGGATTCCTGGCTGGCACAGAATTCCCAGAGGAGTTTGGGAGGGAATCCTTGGCTGGCACAGAATTCCCAGAGGATTTTTTGAGGGAATCCTTGGCTGGCACAGAATTCCCAGAGGAGTTTGGGAGGGGATTCCTGGCTGGCACAGAATTCCCAGAGGAGTTTGGGACGGAATCCTTGGCTGGCACAGAATTCCCAGAGGATTTTGGGAGGGAATCCTTGGCTGCACAGAATTCCCAGAGGAGTTTGGGAGGGAATCCTTGGCTGGCACAGAATTCCCAGAGGATTTTTTGAGGGAATCCTTGGCTGGCACAGAATTCCCAGAGGATTCTGGGCTGGTTTTGGATCCCTGGAGTGCCCAAGGCCAGGCTGGAAGGAGCTGGACGAGCTTTGAGGTCCCTCCCCACCCAAACCCGGCTGGAATTTCGGCATTCTGAAGGTTCAGCAGCGCCTGAATTTCAATTTTAATATCAACGAACAAACCTGCTTTTAAAAATTGGTGCTCTATAAAGTTGAAATCTGTTCTAAATAAGAATTTTGGACTTTTTCTGCGAGACAGTTTCCTTCAGGGCAGTCTGGTGCTGCGTTTTAACCAAAATTCAGCTTTTTTGCTCGGGTTTTAGGGCTGTGTGGAATATTTGGGGTAATGGATGAACACATTTATCCTGTGCCTGTATTGCAGTGAGCCCAGTGGGGCAGTGTGGTGCTGCGTTTTAACCAAAATTCGGCTTTTTTGCCCAGCAGGGCAGTCCTTGGTGCTGCGTTTTAACCAAAATTCGGCTTTTTTGCTCGGTTTTTGGGGCTCTGTGGAATATTTGGGGGTAACGGATGAGCGAGTTGAGGCTGTGAATGTTTTCCAGTGAGCCCAGCAGGGCAGTGTGGTGCTGCGTTTTAACCAAAATTCAGCTTTTTTTGCCCAGCAGGGCAGTCTGGTGCTGCGTTTTAACCAAATTCAGCTTTTTTGCCCAGCAGGGCAGTGTGGTGCTGCGTTTAACCAAAATTCGGCTTTTTTGCCCAGCAGGGCAGTCTGGTGCTGCGTTTTAACCAAAATTCGGCTTTTTTGCCCAGCAGGGCAGTCTGGTGCTGAGTTTTAACCAAAATTCGGCTTTTTTGCCCAGCAGGGCAGTCTGGTGCTGCATTTTAACCAAAATTCAGCTTTTTTGCCCAGCAGGGCAGTGTGGTGCTGCGTTTTAACCAAAATTCGGCTTTTTGCCCAGCAGGGCAGTGTGGTGCTGCGTTTTAACCAAAATTTGGCTTTTTTTGCCCAGCAGGGCAGTCTGGTGCTTGCGTTTTCACCAAAATTCGGCTTTTTGCTCGGTTTTTAGGGCTCTGTGGAATATTTGGGGTAACGGATGAGCGCGTTGAGGCTGTGCCTGTATTGCAGTGAGCCCTGCAGGGCAGTCTGGTGCTGCGTTTTAACCAAAATTCGGCTTTTTGCTCGGGTTTTGGGGCTCTGTGGAGTGTTTGGGGTGACGGATGAGCGCGTTGGGGCTGTGAATGTTTTCCAGCGATCCCAGAGTGAGAAATCTCCCGGCCCGAGCTCTCGGCAAACGCTTTTCCCCTCCTGCTCCCGCAGGCAGCCAAGGAACCCGCCCCCGAAATGTCCCTTAATTGAGCTCCCCGAGCTGCTAATTGTGAGTGCAACAAAAAAAAAAACCACAAAAAACCACAAAAAAACCACAAAAAGCCACAAAAAAACCCACAAAAAAACACAAAAAAACCCACAAAAAACCCACAAAAAACCACAAAAAAACCACAAAAAGCCACAAAAAAACC
Source organism: Melozone crissalis (assembly GCF_028551555.1). Lineage (NCBI taxonomy): Eukaryota > Metazoa > Chordata > Aves > Passeriformes > Passerellidae > Melozone > Melozone crissalis. The sequence continues at coordinate 3,802 of NW_026536236.1, read as the reverse complement.
CACAAAAAACCACAAAAAAACCCACAAATAACCACAAAAAACCCACAAAAAACCACAAAAAAACCACAAAAAACCACAAAAAAACCCACAAAAAACCACAAAAACCCACAAATAACCGAGGCGGGCTTTGAGTCACGGCGGTGATTCATGCTGGGCCCCGCTCTGCTCTTATCTCCTCTTATCTGCGGCTGCTCTCCTCTTATCTCCTCTGATCTCCGCTTATCTGCCCCGACCCTCTGCTCCGGGGGGTGCTCCTTCGTTTCGCCCACCTCAGCCCCAAATCCGAGGAGTTTTGGGGATTTCAGGAGCTCAGTCTCTGCCCTGGGGGGGGAAAACGGGAAATGAAAAATGGGAAATTACAAATTGAGTCAGCGCCCTGCGGGAATGGGGGGTGCAGGGACAGGGGGGCTCCTGAAGCCCCAAATTCCTGCAGCGGTTTTGGGATGTGGGCACTCGCCGGTTGGTTTGAAAATTTTAAATTTTTAAAAACCAGTACATTTAAAATTTAAAAAAAAAATTTAAATTTTTATAACCAATAAAATGGTTATAAAAATAGGCATACAATTAGAGAAATAATAATAATTTTGGGCAGTTTGAATTAGGACAATGTGAGACAATGGAGACAAAGAGTTGTGGATGTCCGGGTACCTTTTGTGGGCAAAAGGACACACATTAACCAATAATTAATCCTTAAAAACAATAATTCATACACCTCATCCATGATGCATAAATTCCATTCCAACACAGGATTCTGCCTGCTCATCCTCAGCTTCTTCCTCTGAATCTTAAGGTGGGAAGAAGTTCATTTCTCCTGATAAGAGAACAATAAATTCTTTATCTCTGAGAGATTCAGGTGTCCTGGGGCTGCTCTTTGCTGCCTCATCCCTTTCTTCAAAAAATCTCCCTTTTTTATAACATAATTCTTATTTTAACTACAAAAGTTGCCTGCTAATTACAAAACCGCATTGATCATATTATTAAAATGCGACTACAGCACTAGCAATCAATAAATCCAAATACAAATGGTGAATATCTGCCATGTGGAGCCACAGAAAAAAAGCACAAACCAAATAAAATGCGCTTTTCACCGAGGGGAACGGCAGGAGGCAGAGGGGCTGGAAATTGTTTGGCTCCATCCGAGCTTGTCCGTGAAATCCCCGCGGACATCCCGGGGCCGGGCGGCCGATCAGCGGCTGCTGTTGTGGTGCCAGATCGTTTCCAGCACGAAGCCTGCCCGATTTCCCGTTTGTGCACTGAGGGTTGCGGCCCAGCTCCCGATAATTCTGGAAAAAGCCAGGCAGGTCGGCTTTGTTCCCAGCCGTGGGTGTGCTGAGGCTCCGGCACAGAACTCCCAGGGAGGTTCTGGTTCCTCGTGCCTGGGAATGTCCGATGGAGCGACCTGGGAGGTGTTGAGGTTGGACTGGGGTGAGCTTTGAGCTCCCTTCCCACCCAAACCATTTTATATTTACCTTTAAAACCTGTTTATCACTGAGTGTTCATTCCTGAACGCCTTCATAAATCTTGCATTTTATTTCGAGGCTTCTGGGTTTATAAAATCCAGAATTTATGGATTTTCACCCCATAAATTTATGAATTTCACCCCTTTGTTGCTGCTCATTTCCCAACTTTTAACTGCTGGAGTCGATGTTATTTGGTGAGCAAAAATTCATTTCATCAGATCCTGATCTCAGCCATGGATGTGCTGAGGCTCCGGCACAGAATTCCCAGGGAGGTTCTGGTTCCTCATCCCTGGGAATGTGCAAGGCCAGGACGGTGCTGAGGTTGGAATGGGGTGAGTTTGGAGGTCCCTTCCCACCCAAACCAATTTATTTTAACCTGTTTATCACCGAGTGTTCATCCCTGAATTCCTCCATAAGTCTTGCAGAATTTATGGAATTTTACCCCAGAGCTCTCTGCCCTTTGTTGCTGCTCATTTCCCAACTTTTAACTGCTGGAGTCGATGTTATTTGGAAGCTCTGTGAGCAAAAATTCGTTTAATCAGATCCTGATCTGGTGGCAGGGAGCTTTGCATCTCCTTTCCTTCCTCAGCCATGGATGTGCTGAGGCTCCGGCGCAGAATTCCCAGGGAGGTTCTGGTTCCTCATCCCTGGGAATGTCCAAGCGTGGAGCAACCTGGGAGGTGTTGAGGTTGGAATGGGATGAGCTTTAAGGTCCCTTCCTATCCAAACCATTTAATATTCACCATTAAAACCTGTTTATATTCACCATTAAAACCTGTTTATCACGGAGTGTTCATCCCTGAATGCCTCCGCACGTCTTGCAGAACTTATGGAATTTTACCCCAAAGCTGCTGATTTCCTGCTGCATTTCCCAGCTTTTAACTGCTGTTATTTGGGAGCTCCGTGAGCAAAAATTCATTTCATCAGATTCTGATCTCGTGCCAGGGAGCTTTGCATCTTCCTTCCTTCCTTCCTTCCTTCCTTCCTTCCTTCCTTCCTTCCTTCCTTCCTTCCTTCCTTCCTTCCTTCCTTCCCCATTTTCATTTTTTTTCCCATTTTCCTTTCCCATTTTCCTTTCCCCTTTTCCTTTCCCCTTTTCCTTTCCTTTCCTTTCCTTTCCTTTCCTTTCCTTTCCTTTCCTTTCCTTTCCTTTCCTTTCCTTTCCTTTCCTTCCTTCCTTCCCTTTTCCCTTTTCCCTTTTCCCTTTTCCCTTTTCCCTTTCCCTTCTTTTCCTTTTCCTTTTTTCCTTTTCCTTTCCCTTTTCCTTTCCCTTTTTCCCTTTCCCTTTCCATTTTCCTCCAAGAATCCCAAGGTGTTCCCTCAGCAATTGGAGCCACCCCAAAAATGGAAACACTTCTAAATCCACCTTTTTATTCCCAGCGTCAGCCTTAGCGGTCATGACATTGTCAGAGCTAAAAAATGAATTTTTCTTGCTTTTTTCCCTGTAGCTTTTCAGCAAATGAGTGCTGAACACCTGCCGGGGGAATTCTCTGCTCCTTCTCGCCGCCGTGCCTTTGGCGTTGGGCAGAGCACAGCGAGTTTGCAGTGACCTGCGCTGAAATGTTGGTGCTGGGTGGGACCAGCTGGGTTTGAGGCAGGAAATGCAGAAATTCAGGTTTTTTATTCAGGGTTTTGCAGAGCAGAGCACAGCGAGTTTGCAGTGACCTGCAGTGAAATGTTGGTGCTGGGTGGGACCAGCTGGGTTTGAGGCAGGAAATGCAGAAATTCAGGTTTTGTATTCAGGGTTTTGCAGAGCAGGGCACAAGGAGTTTGCAGTGACCTGCACTGAAATGTTGGTGCTGGGTGGGACCCGCGTGCCCAGCTGGGTTTGAGGCTGGAAATGCAGAAATTGAGGTTTTTTATTCAGGGTTTTGCCACCTGTGCGAGTGAGAACCTGGTGCTGATCACAGGGTTTAAATTCTGACTGTGCTGGTGATGCTGAGGGAATGGCACAGAGGAGAATTCTCTGCTCCTCCTCGCCGCTGTGCCTTTGGCATTGGGCAGAGCACAAGGAGTTTGCGATGACCAGCGCTGAAATGTTGGCGCTGGGTGGGACCCAGCTGGGTTTGAGGCTGGAAATGGAGAAATTGAGGTTTTGTATTCAGGGTTTTGCAGAGCAGGGCACAAGGAGTTTGCGATGACCAGCACTGAAATGTTGGTGCTGGGTGGGACCTGAGTGGCCAACTGGAAATGGAGGCAGGAATGGAGAAATTCAGGTTTTTTATTCAGGGTTTTGCAGAGCAGAGCTCAAGGAGTTTGCGATGACCAGCGCTGAAATGTTGGTGCTGGGTGGGACCCGCGTGCCCAGCTGGGTTTGGAAGCTGGAAATGCAGAAATTCAGG